>NC_057804.1:196621652-196807421 GCF_018294505.1 Triticum aestivum
GCGCGCCCCCCTACATCGTGGGCCCCTCGAAGCTCCACCGACGTACTCCTTCCTCCTATATATGCCTACGTATCCCCAAATGATCAGAAGAGGAGCCAAAAACCTAATTCCACCGCTGCAACCTTCTGTATCCATGAGATCCATCTTGGGGCCTATTCCGGAGCTCCGCCGGAGGGGGCATCCACCATGGAGCGCTTCTACATCAACACATAGCCCCTCCGATGAAGTGTGAGTAGTTTACTTCAGACCTTCGGGTCCATAGCTAGTAGCTAGATGGCTTCTTCTCTCTTTTTGGATCTCAATACAATGTTCTCCCCCTCTCTTGTGGAGATCTATTCGATATAATCTTCTTTTTGCGGTGTGTTTGTTGAGACCGATGAATTGTGGGTTTATGATCCAGTATTATCTATGGAAAATATTTGATTCTTCTCTGAATTCTTTTATGTATGATTGAGTTATCTTTGCAAGTCTCTTCGAATTATCCTTTTCTGGTTTGGCCAACTAGATTGGTAGTTCTTGCAATGGGAGAAGTGCTTAGCTTTGGGTTCAATCTTGTGGTGTCCTTACCCAGTGATAGAAAGGGTTGCAAGGCACATATTTTATTGTTGCCATCGAGGATAACAAGATGGGGTTTTTATCATATTGCATGAATTTATCCCTCTACATCATGTCATCTTGCTTAAGGCGTTACTCTGTTTTTACTTAATACTCTAGATGCATGCCGGATAGCGGTTGATGAGTGGAGTAATAGTAGTAGATGTAGATGTTGGGGAACGTTGCAGAAAATTAAAATTTTTCCTACGGTTTCACCAAGATCCATCTATGAGTTCATCTAAGCAACGAGTCAAGGGAGAGAGTTTGCATCTACATACCACTTGTAGATTGCGTGCGGAAGCTTGCAAGGTGATGATGTAGTCGTACTCGACGTGATTCGAATCACCGATGACCAAGTGCTGAACGGACAGCACCTCCGCGTTGAACACACGTACGGGACGGGAGACGTCTCCTCCTTCTTGATCCAGCAAGGGGGAAGGAGAGGTTGAGGAAGACAGCTCCACCGGCAGCACGACGGCGTGGTGATGGTGGAGAGGCAGTACTCCGACAGGGCTTCGCCAAGCACACAACGGAGGAGGAGAGGTGTTGGGGAGGGGAGGGCTGCGCCTTGGAGGGTGGTGCGGCTGCCCTCCCCTCACCCCTCTATTTATAGGGGGAAGGGAGAAGGGGGCCGGCCCCCTAGAACCCATCTAGGGGGGTGCGGCGGCCAAGGGGAGAGGGGGAGAGGGTGGCTTGCCCCCCAAGCCAAGGGGGCGCCCCCTCTAGGGTTCCCCCCACAACCCTAGGCGCAAGGGCCCAAGGGAGGGGGTGCGGCCAGCCCACCAGGGGCTGGCTCCCTGCCCCACGCAGCCCATGTGCCCCCCGGGAGGGGTGGCCCCTCCCGGTGGACCCCCGGAACCCTTTCCGGTGGCCCCGGTACAATACCGGTATGACCCCGAAACTTCCCGGTGTCCGTTTGACAACTTCCCATATATAAATCTTTACCTCCGGACCCTTCCGGAGCTCCTCGTGACGTCCGGGATCCCATCCGGGACTCCGAACAACATTCGGTAGTCACTTACTAGTCTTCCTAATAACCCTAGCGTCACCGAACCTTAAGTGTGTAGACCCTACGGGTTCGGGAGACATGCAGACATGACCGAGACGCTCTCAGGTCAATAACCAACAGCGGGATCTGGATACCCATGATGGCTCCCACATGCTCCTCGATGTTGTCATCGGATGAACCACGATGTCGAGGATTCGATCAAACCCTGTATGCAATTCCCTTTGTCAATCGGTACGTTACTTGCCCGAGACTCGATCGTCGGTATCACAATACCTTGTTCAGTCTCGTTACCGGCAAGTCACTTTACTCGTATCGTAATGCATGATCCCGTGTCCAACACCTTGGTCACATTGAGCTCATTATGATGATGCATTACTGAGTGGGCCCAGAGATACCTCTCCGTCATACGGAGTGACAAATCCCAATCTCGATCCGTGTCAACCCAACAGATACTTTCGGAGATACCTGTAATGCACCTTTATAGTCACCCAGTTACGTTGTGACGTTTGATACACCCAAGGCACTCTTACGATATCCGGGAGTTACACGATCTCATGGTCGAAGGAAGAGATACTTGACATTGGCAAAGCTATAGCAAAACGAACTACACGATCTTTTATGCTATGCTTAGGATTGGGTCTTGTCCATCACATCATTCTCCTAATGATGTGATCCCATTATCAACAACATCCAATGTCCATAGTCAGGAAACCATGACTATCTGTTGATCACAACGAGCTAGTCAACTAGAGGCTCACCAGGGACATATTGTAGTCTAAGTATTCACACGTGTATTACGATTTCCGGATAATACAGTTATAGCATGAATAAAAGACATTTATCATGAACATTGAAATATAATAATATTTTTATTATTGCCAATAGGGCATATTTCCAACAGTCTCCCACTTGCACTAGAGTCACTAATCTAGTTACATTGTGATGAATCGAACAACCATAGAGTTCTGGTGTTGATCATGTTTTGCACGCGAGAGAGGTTTAGTCAGCGGATCTGCGACATTCAGATCTGTGTGCACTTTGCAAATCTCTATGTCTCCATCTTGAACATTTTCATGGATGGAGTTGAAACAACGCTTGATGTGCCTGGTCTTCTTGTGAAACCTGGGCTCCTTGGCAAGGGCAATAGCTCCAGTGTTGTCACAGAAGAGTTTGATCGGCCCCGACGCATTGGGTATGACTCCTAGGTCGGTGATGAACTCCTTCACCCAAATCGCTTCATGCGCTGCCTCCGAGGCTGCCATGTACTCCGCTTCACATGTAGATCCCGCCACGACGCTCTGCTTGCAGCTGCACCAACTTACTGCTCCACCATTCAACATATACACGTATCCGGTTTGTGACTTAGAGTCATCCAGATCTGAGTCGAAGCTAGCGTCGACGTAACCCTTTACGACGAGCTCTTCGTCTCCTCCATAAACGAGAAACATGTCCTTCGTCCTTTTTAGGTACTTCAGGATATTCTTGACCGTTGTCCAGTGTTCCTTGCCGGGATTACTTTGGTATCTTGCTACCAAACTTACGGCAAGGTTTACATCGGGTCTGGTACACAGCATGGCATACATAATAGATCCTATGGCTGAAGCATAGGGGATGACACTCATCTCTTCTTTATCTTTTGCCGTGGTCGGTGACTGAGCCGAGCTCAATGTCACACCTTGTAACATAGGCAAGAACCCCTTCTTGGACTGATCCATTTTGAACCTCTTCAAAATCTTATCAAGGTATGTGCTTTGTGAAAGACCTATGAGGCGTCTCGATCTATCTCTATAGATCTTGATGCCTAATATATAAGCAGCTTCTCCAAGGTCCTTCATTGAAAAACACTTATTCAAGTAGGCCTTAATGCTGTCCAGAAATTCTATATTATTTCCCATCAAGAGTATGTCATCTACATATAATATGAGAAATGCTACAGAGCTCCCACTCACTTTCTTGTAAACACAGGCTTCCCCGTAAGTCTGCATAAACCCAAACGCTTTGATCATCTCATCAAAGCGAATGTTCCAACTCCGAGATGCTTGCACTAGTCCATAAATGGATCGCTAGAGCTTGCATACTTTGTTAGCGTTCCGAGGATCGACAAAACCTTCCGGCTGCATCATATACAGCTCTTCCTTAAGATGTCCGTTAAGGAATGCCGTTTTGACGTCCATCTGCCATATCTCATAATCATAGTATGCGGCAATTGCTAACATGATTCGGACGGACTTCAGCTTCGCTACGGGAGAGAAAGTCTCGTCGTAGTCAATCCCTTGAACTTGTCGATAACCCTTAGCGACAAGTCGAGCCTTATAGATGGTAACATTACCATCCGCGTCCGTCTTCTTCTTAAAAATCCATTTGTTTTCTATCGCTCGCCGATCATCGGGCAAGTCTATCAAAGTCCATACTTTGTTTTCATACATGGATTCTATCTCGGATTTCATGGCTTCAAGCCATTTGTTGGAATCCGGGCCCGCCATCGCTTCTTCATAGTTCGAAGGTTCATTGTTGTCTAACAACATGATTTCCAGGACAGGGTTGCCGTACCACTCTGGTGCGGAACGTGTCCTTGTGGACCTACGAAGTTCAGCAGTAACTTGATCCGAAGAACCTTGATCATCATCATTGGTTTCCTCTTCAGTTGGTGTGGGCATCACAGGAACATTTTCCTGAGCTGCACCACTTTCCCGTTCGAGAGGTAGTACTTCATCGAGTTCTACTTTCCTCCCACTTACTTCTTTCGAGAGAAACTCTTTTTCCAGAAAGCATCCGTTCTTGGCAACAAAGATTTTGCCCTCGGATCTTAAGTAGAAGGTATACCCGACAGTTTCCTTAGGGTATCCTATGAAGACGCATTTTTCCGATTTGGGTTCGAGCTTTTCATGTTGAAGTTTCTTGACATAAGCATCGCATCCCCAAACTTTTAGAAACGACAGCTTAGGTTTCTTCCCAAACCATAATTCATACGGTGTCGTCTCAACGGATTTAGACGGTGCCCTATTTAAAGTGAATGTAGCTGTCTCTAGAGCATATCCCCAAAATGATAGCGGTAAATCAGTAAGAGACATCATAGACCGCACCATATCCAATAGAGTGCGATTGCGACGTTCGGACACACCGTTTCGCTGAGGTGTTCCAGGCGGCGTGAGTTGTGAAACGATTCCACATTTCCGTAAGTGTGTACCAAGTTCGTGACTTAAGTATTCTCCTCCATGATCTGATCGAAAGAATTTTATCTTTCGGTCACGTTGATTCTCTACCTCATTCTGAAATTCCTTGAACTTTTCAAAGGTCTCAGACTTGTGTTTCATTAAGTAGACATACCCATATCTACTCAAGTCATCTGTGAGAGTGAGAACATAACGATATCCTCCGCAAGCCTCAACGCTCATTGGACCGCACACATCGGTATGTATGATTTCCAACAAGTTGGTTGCTCGCTCCATTGTTCCGGAGAACGGAGTCTTGGTCATTTTGCCCAAGAGGCATGGTTCGCACGTGTCAAACGATTCATAATCAAGAGACTCTAAAAGTCCATCGGCATGGAGCTTCTTCATGCGCTTGACACCAATGTGACCAAGGCGGCAGTGCCACAAGTATGTGGGACTATCGTTATCAACTTTAAATCTTTTGGCATCTACACTATGAACATGTGTAATATTACGCTCGAGATTCATTAAGAATAAACCATTGACCATTGGAGCATGACCATAAACATATCTCTCATATAAATCGAACAACCATTATTCTCAGACTTAAATGAGTAGCCATCTCGTATTAAACGAGATCCAGATACAATGTTCATGCTCAAACTTGGCACTAAATAACAATTATTAAGGTTCAAAACTAATCCCGTAGGTAAATGTAGAGGCAGCGTGCCGACGGCGATCACATCGACTCTGGAACCATTCCCGACGCGCATCGTCACCTCGTCCTTCGCCAGTCTCCGTTTATTCCGCAGCTCCTGCTGTGAGTTACAAATATGAGCAATGGCACCGGTATCAAATACCCAGGAGTTACTACGAGTACTGGTAAGGTACACATCAATCACATGTATATCAAATATACCTTTGGTGTTGCCGGCCTTCTTATCCGCTAAGTATTTGGGGCAGTTCCGCTTCCAGTGACCCTTCCCCTTGCAATAAAAGCACTCAGTCTCAGGCTTGGGTCCATTCTTTGACTTCTTCCCGGTAACTGGCTTACCAGGCGCGGCAACATCTTTGCCGTCCTTCTTGAAGTTTTTCTTACCCTTGCCCTTCTTGAACTTAGTGGTCTTATTGACCATCAACACTTGATGTTCTTTCTTGATTTGAGCCTCTGCTGACTTCAGCATCGAGAACACTTCAGGAATGGTCTTTTCCATCCCCTGCATGTTGTAGTTCATCACAAAGCTCTTGTAGCTTGGTGGGAGCGACTGGAGGATTCTGTCAATGACCGCCTCATCTGGGAGGTTAATGTTCAGCTGGGTCATACGGTTGTGCAACCCAGACATCTTCAGGATGTGCTCACTGACAGAACTGTTTTCCTCCATCTTACAACTGTAGAACTTGTCGGAGACATCATATCTCTCGACCCGGGCATGAGCTTGAAAAACTAGTTTCAGCTCTTCGAACATCTCATATGCTCCATGGTGCTCAAAACGCTTTTGGAGCCCCGGTTCTAAGCTGTAAAGCATGCCGCACTGAACGAGGGAGTAATCATCAGCACGAGACTGCCAAGCATTCATAATGTCTTGGTTCTCTGGGACGGGAGCGTCACCTAGCGGTCCTTCTAGGACATATTGTTTCCTGGCAGCTATGAGGATGATCCTCAGGTTCCGGACCCAGTCCGTATAGTTGCTGCCATCATCTTTCAGCTTGGTTTTCTCTAGGAACGCGTTGAAGTTCATGTTGACATTAGCGTTGGCCATTGATCTACAAGACATATTTGCAAAGGTTTTAGACTAAGTTCATGATAATAAAGTTCTAATCAAATTATGAACTCCCACTTAGATTAGACATCCCTCTAGTCATCTAAGTGTCACACGATCCGAGTCGACTAGGCCGTGTCCGATCATCACGTGAGACGGACTAGTCATCGTCGGTGAACATTCTCATGTTGATCGTATCTTCCATACGATTCGTGTTCGACCTTTCGGTCTCCGTGTTCCGAGGCCATGTCTGCACATGCTAGGCTCGTCAAGTTAACCCTAAGTGTTTTCACTGTGTAAAACTGTCTTACACCCGTTGTATGTGAACGTAAGAATCCATCACACCCGATCATCACGTGGTGCTTAGAAGCGACGAACTGTAGCAACGGTGCACAGTTAGGGGAGAACACTTCTTGAAATTTTTGTAAGGGATCATCTTATTTACTACCGTCGTCCTAAGTAAACAAGATGCATAAACATAATAAACATCACATGCAATTATATAGTTGTGACATGATATGGCCAATATCATATAGCTCCATTGATCTTCATCTTCGGGGCTCCATGATCATCTTGTCACCGGCTTGACACCATGATCTCCATCATCATGATCTCCATCATCGTGTCTTCATGAAGTTGTCACGCCAACGACTACTTCTACTTCTATGACTAACGTTTAGCAATAAAGTAAAGTAGTTTACATGACGTTATTCAATGACACGCAGGTCATACAAAAAATAAAGACAACTCCTATGGCTCCTGCCGGTTGTCATACTCATTGACATGCAAGTCGTGAATCCTATTACAAAGAACATGATCTCATACATCATAATTCATCATTCATCACAACTTCTGGCCATATCACATCACATGATCAATCGCTGCAAAAACAAGTTAGACGTCCTCTAATTGTTGTTGCATCTTTTACATGGCTGCAATTGGGTTCTAGCAAGAATGTTTTCTTACCTACGAATCACCACAATGTGATTTTGTCAACTTCTATTTACCCTTCATAAGGGCCCTGTTCATCGATTCCGCTCCAACTAAAGTGGGAGAGACAGACACCCGCCAGACACCTTATGCAACTAGTGCATGTCAGTCGGTGGAACCGGTCTCACGTAAGCGTACGTGTAAGGTTGGTCCGGGCCGCTTCATCCCACAATACCGTTGAGCAAGAAAAGACTAGTAGAGGCAAGTAAGATGACAAAATCCATGCCCACAACAAAATTGTGTTCTACTCGTGCAAAGAGAACTACGCATAGACCTAGCTCATGATGCCACTGTTGGGGAACGTTGCAGAAAATTAAAATTTTTCCTACGGTTTCACCAAGATCCATCTATGAGTTCATCTAAGCAACGAGTCAAGGGAGAGAGTTTGCATCTACATACCACTTGTAGATTGCGTGCGGAAGCTTGCAAGGTGATGATGTAGTCGTACTCGACGTGATTCGAATCACCGATGACCAAGTGCTGAACGGACAGCACCTCCGCGTTCAACACACGTACGGGACGGGAGACGTCTCCTCCTTCTTGATACAGCAAGGGGGAAGGAGAGGTTGAGGAAGACAGCTCCACCGGCAGCACGACGGCGTGGTGATGGTGGAGAGGCAGTACTCCGACAGGGCTTCGCCAAGCACACAACGGAGGAGGAGAGGTGTTGGGGAGGGGAGGGCTGCGCCTTGGAGGGTGGTGCGGCTGCCCTCCCCTCACCCCTCTATTTATAGGGGGAAGGGAGAAGGGGGCCGGCCCCCTAGAACCCATCTAGGGGGGTGCGGCGGCCAAGGGGAGAGGGGGAGAGGGTGGCTTGCCCCCCAAGCCAAGGGGGCGCCCCCTCTAGGGTTCCCCCCTCAACCCTAGGCGCAAGGGCCCAAGGAAGGGGGTGCGGCCAGCCCACCAGGGGCTGGCTCCCTGCCCCACGCAGCCCATGTGCCCCCTGGGAGGGGTGGCCCCTCCCAGTGGACCCCCGGAACCCTTTCCAGTGGCCCCGGTACAATACCGGTATGACCCTGAAACTTCCCGGTGTCCGTTTGACAACTTCCCATATATAAATCTTTACCTCCGGACCCTTCCGGAGCTCCTCGTGACGTCCGGGATCCCATCCGGGACTCCGAACAACATTCGGTAGTCACTTACTAGTCTTCCTAATAACCCTAGCGTCACCGAACCTTAAGTGTGTAGACCCTACGGGTTCGGGAGACATGCAGACATGACCGAGACGCTCTCAGGTCAATAACCAACAGCAGGATCTGGATACCCATGATGGCTCCCACATGCTCCTCGATGTTGTCATCAGATGAACCACGATGTCGAGGATTCGATCAAACCCTGTATGCAATTCCCTTTGTCAATCGGTACGTTACTTGCCCGAGACTCGATCGTCGGTATCCCAATACCTTGTTCAGTCTCGTTACCGGCAAGTCACTTTACTCATACCGTAATGCATGATCCCGTGTCCAACACCTTGGTCACATTGAGCTCATTATGATGATGCATTACCGAGTGGGCCCAGAGATACCTCTCCGTCATACGGAGTGACAAATCCCAATCTCGATCCGTGTCAACCCAACAGATACTTTCGGAGATACCTGTAATGCACCTTTATAGTCACCCAGTTACGTTGTGACGTTTGATACACCCAAGGCACTCTTACGATATCCGGGAGTTACACGATCTCATGGTCAAAGGAAGAGATACTTGACATTGGCAAAGCTATAGCAAAACTAACTACACGACCTTTTATGCTATGCTTAGGATTGGGTCTTGTCCATCACATCATTCTCCTAATGATGTGATCCCGTTATCAACGACATCCAATGTCCATAGTCAGGAAACCATGACTATCTGTTGATCACAACGAGCTAGTCAACTAGAGGCTCACCAGGGACATATTGTAGTCTAAGTATTCACACGTGTATTACGATTTCCGGATAATACAGTTATAGCATGAATAAAAGACATTTATCATGAACATTGAAATATAATAATACTTTTATTATTGCCTCTAGGGCATATTTCCAACAGCAGAATCGTTTTGATCTACTTGTTTTGGACGTGATGCCTATATACATGATCATCGCCTAGATATACTCATAACTATGCTCAATTCTGTCAATTGCTCAACGGTAATTTGTTCACCCACCGTAGAATACTTATGCTCTTGAGAGAAGACGCTAGTGAAACCTATGGCTCCCGGGTGTATTCTCATCATATCAATCTCTATCACTTTATTTACTTGCTTTGTTTTTACTTTGCCTTTTACTTTTTACTTTGCATCTATCTTTCAAAAATACCAAAAATATTATTTATCATCTCTATCAGATCGCACTATCATAAGTGACCGTGAAGGGATTGACAACCCCTAATCGCGTTGGTTGCGAGTTGCTATCGTTTTGTGTAGGTACGAGGGACTTGTGCATGGTGTCCTACTGGATTGATACCTTGGTTCTCAAAAACTGAGGGAAATACTTACGCTACTTTGCTGCATCATCATCTCCTCTTCGGGGAAAACCAACGCAGTGCTCAAGAGGTAGCACCTGGCCACGAGGGTGGGGGCGCGCCCACCACTACTGGGCACGCCCCCCTATCTCGTGGGCCCCCTGGTGGCCCTCCAGTGCCCATCTTCTTCTATATGAAGTCTCTTACCCTGAAAAAAATCATAAGCAAGCTTTCGGGACAAAACTTCGCCGCCACGAGGCGGAACCTTGGCGGAACCAATCTAGGGCTCCGGCGGAGCTGTTCTGCCGGGGCAACTTCCCTCCGGGAGGGGGAAATCATCACCATCGTCATCACCAACGATCCTCTCATCGGGAGGGGGTCAATCTCCATCGACATCTTCACCAGCACCATCTCCTCTCAAAACCCTAGTTCATCTCTTGTATCTAATCTTGTATCAAAACCACAAATTACTACTTGTGGGTTGCTAGTAGTGTTGATTACTCCTTGTAGTTGATGCTAATTGGTTTATTTTGTGGAAGATCATATGTTCAGATCCTTAATGCATATTAATACTCCTCTAGTCATGAACATGATTATGCTTTGTAAGTAGTTACGTTTGTTCCTGAGGACGTGGGTGAAGTCTTGCTATTAGTAGTCATGTGAATTTGGTATTCGTTCGATATTTTGATGAGATGTATGTTGTCTCTCCTCTAGTGGTGTTATGTGAATGTCGACTACATGACACTTCACCAATATTTGGGCCTAGGGGAAGGCATTGGGAAGTAATATGTAGATGATGGGTTGCTAGAGTGACAGAAGCTTAAACCCTAGTTTATGCGTTGCTTCGTAAGGGGCTGATTTGGATCCACTAGTTTCATGATATGGTTAGGTTTACCTTAATACTTCTTTTGTAGTTGCGGATGCTTGCAATAGGGGTTAATCATAAGTGGGATGCTTGTCCAAGAAAGGGCAGTACCCAAGCACTGGTCCACCCACATATCAAATTATCAAAGTACCGAACGCGAATCGTATGAGCGTGATGAAAACTAGCTTGACGATAATTCCCATGTGTCCTCGGGAGCGCTTTCTCATTATAAGAAATTGTTCAGGCTTGTCCTTTGCTACAAAAATGATCGGGCCACCTTGCTACACCTTATTTACTTTCATTGCTTGTTACCCGTTACAAATTATCTTATCACAAAACTATCTGTTACCTACAATTTCAGTGCTTGCAGAGAATACCTTACTGAAAACCGATTGTCATTTCCTTCTGCTCCTCGTTGGGTTTGACACTCTTACTTATCAGAAGGACTACGATAGATCCCCTATACTTGTGGGTCGTCACCCATTATGGTCCGCTAAATCTTATGGGCCTTTAGTTGGGTCGGCCCATTTAAACTTTATGGGCCACTTTTGGGCCCGCCCACGTGTCAACATATCATAGGCCCATCTCGACCGTTGGATGAGTGACGCCTGTGCCAACGCGGAGCTGACGCGTGGATCCGTCGGCCAATGAGAATTTTACACGTGGAAAAATGGCATTGGTCGTGGCTATTAGCGGGTTATCGGATCCAAAACCGGACCCGATAGCTTAATGGCGGTTAACGGCGTCCTGTTACTGTGGATGCCACGTGTCGGTCACCCTTGACGAAAGCACTTCTACGACACACGATTTATCGTCATGGAAGTGGACACTTCCGTGATGATAATTTTGGTAATGTCATGGAACACTTCTACGACAGCAAAGGTATGACTATCTTGATTCTGTCATAAAATTGTCATGGATGTACATGCATGACAAAAAACGCGACCTACTGTGACAAACACATATCATCACAGAAGTGTATTTTTTTGTAGTGACTATTACTCCACACATCGACCGCCATCCAGCATGCATCTAGAGTATTAAGTTCATAAGAACAGAGTAACGCATTAGGCAAGATGACATGATGTAGAGGGATAAACTCAAGCAATATGATATAAACCCCATCTTTTTATCCTCGATGGCAACAATACAATACATGCCTTGCTTCCCCTGTTGTCACTGGGAAAGGACACCGCAAGATTGAACCCAAAGCTAAGCACTTCTCCCATTGCAAGAAAGATCAATCTAGTAGGCCAAACCAAATTGATAATTCGAAGAGACTTGCAAACATAACCAATCATACATAAAATAATTCAGAGGACATTCAGATATTTCTCATAGATAAACTTGATCATAAACCCACAATTCATCGGATCTCGACAACCACAACGCAAAAGAGTTACATCGAATAGATCTCCAAGAAGATCGAAGAGAACTTTGTATTGAGATTCAAAGAGAGAGAAGAAGCCATCTAGCTAATAACTATGGACCCGAAGGTCTGTGGTAAACTACTCACAACTCATTGGAGAGGCTATGGTGTTGATGTAGAAGCCCTCCGTGATCGATTCCCCCTCCGGCGGAGCACCGGAAAAGGCCCCAAGATGGGATCTCACAGGTACAGAAGGTTGCGGCGGTGGAAATAGGGTTTTGTGGTGCTCCTGGATGTTTTCAGGGTATGGAGGTATATATAGGCGAAGGAGGTCGGTCAGGGGAGCCACAAGGGGCCCACGAGGGTGGGGGCGTGCCCACCCCCTAGGGCGCGCCCTCCTGCCTCGTGGCCGCCTCGGCTGCTTCTTGACGTCCACTCCAAGTCTCCTGGATTATGTTTGTTCCAAAAAGATCTCTCCCGAAGGTTTCATTCCGTTTGGACTCCGTTTGATATTCGTTTTCTTCGAAACACTGAAATAGGCAAAAAAACAGCAATTTGGGCTGGGCCTCCGGTTAATAGGTTAGTCCCAAAATGATGTAAAAGTGTATAGTAAAGCCCATAAACATCCAAAACGGGTAATATAATAGCATGGAACAATCAAAAATTATAGATATGTTGGAGACGTATCAAGCATCCCCAAGCTTAATTCATGCTCGTCCTCGAGTAGGTAAATGATAATAATAGAATTTTTGATGTGGAATGCTACCTAGCATATTTCTCAATGTAACTTTCTTTATTGTGGCATGAATGTTCAGATCCAAATGATTCAAGATAAAAGTTCATATTGACATGAAAACAATAATACTTCAAGCATACTAACAAAGCAATCATGTCTTCTCAAAATAACATGGCTAAAGAAAGCTATCCCTACAAAATCATATAGTTTGGTTATGCTCTATCTTGATCACACAAAGTATTTAAATCATGCACAACTCCGATGACAAGCCAAGCAATAGTTTCATACTTTTATGTTCTCAAACTTTTTCAACTTTCACGCAATACATGAGAGTGAGCCATGGACATAGCACTATATGTGGAATAGAATGGTGGTTGTGGAGAAGACAAAAAAGGAGAAGATAGTCTCACATCAACTTGGCGTATCAACGGGCTATGGAGATGCCCATTAATAGATATCAATGTGAGTGAGTAGGGATTGCCAAGCAACAGATGCACTAGAGATATAAGTGTATGAAAGCTCAACAAAAGAAACTAAGTGGATGTGCATCCAACTTGCTTTGCTCACGAAGACCTAGGGAATTTTGAGGAAGCCCATCATTGGAATATACAAGCCAAGTTCTATAATGTAAAATTCCTACTAGTATATGAAAGTGACAACATAGGAGACTCTCTATCATGAAGATCATGGTGCTACTTTGAAGCACAAGTGTGGAAAAAGGATAGTAACATTGTCCCTTCTCTCTTTTTCTCTCTTTTATTTTTTTTATTAAGTCCGGAGTCTCATCCCGACTTGTGGGGGAATCATAGTCTCCATCATCCTTTCCTCACTTGGCACAATGCTCTAATAATGAATATCATCACACTTTTATTTACTTACAACTCAAGATTACAACTCAATACTTAGAACAAAATATGACTCTATGTGAATGCCTCCGGTGGTGTACCGGGATATGCAATGAATCAAGAGCAACATGTATGAAAGAATTATCAAGGTGGCTTTGCCACAAATACGATGTCAACTACATGATCATGCAAAAGCAATATGACAATGATAGAGCGTGTCATAATAAACGGAACGGTGGAAAGTTGCATGGCAATATATCTTGGAATGGCTATGGAAATGCCATAATAGGTAGGTATGGTGGCTGTTTTGAGGAAGGTATATGGTGGGTGTATGGTACCGGCGAAAGTTGCGCGGCACAAGAGAGGCTAGCAATGGTGGAAGGGTGAGAGTGCGTATAATCCATGGACTCAACATTAGTCATAAAGAACTCATATACTTATTGCAAAAATCTATAAGTTATCAAAACGAAGTACTTCGTGCATGCTCCTAGGGGGATAGATTGGTAGGAAAAGACCATCACTCGTCCCCGACCGCCACTCATAAGGAAGACAATCAATAAATAAATCATGCTCCAACTTCATCACATAACAGTTCACCATACGTGCATGCTACGGGAATCACAAACTTCAACACAAGTATTCCTCAAATTCACAACTACTCCACTAGCATGTCTCTAATATCACCCTCTTCATATCTCAAAACAATCATCAAGTATCATATTTCTCATAGTATTCAATACACTTCCTATGATAGTTTTTATTATACCCAACTTGGATGCCCATCATATTAGGACCAATTTTATAACCATAGCAAATATCATGCTGTTCTAAAAGACTCTCAAAATAATATAAGTGAAGCATGAGAGATCAATAATTTCTACAAAATAAAACCACCGCCGTGCTCTAAAAAGATATAAGTGAAGCACTAGAGCAAATTTGTCTAGCTCAAAAGATATAAGTGAAGCACATAGAGTATTCTAATAAATTCCGAATCATGTGTGTCTCTCTCAAAAGGTGTGTAAAGCAAGGATGATTGTGGTAAACTAAAAAGCAAAGACTCATATCATACAAGACGATCCAAGCAAAACACATATCATGTGGTGAATAAAAATATAGCTCCAAGTAAAGTTACCGATAGACGAAGACGAAAGAGGGGATGCCTTCCGGGCATCCCCAAGCTTAGGCTTTTGGTTGTCCTTCAATTATCTTGGGGTGCCATGGGCATCCCCAAGCTTAGGCTCTTTCCTCTCCTTATTCCATATTCCATCAAATCTTTACCCAAAAATTGAAAACTTCACAACACAAAACTCAATAAAAAATCTCATAAGCTTCGTTAGTGCAAGAAAGCAAACCACCACTTTAAGGTACTGTAATGAACTCATTCTTTATTTATATCGGTTTTAAACCTACTGTATTCCAACTTCTCTATGTTCATACCCCCCAATACTAGCCATAGATTCATCAAAATAAGCAAACAACACACGAAAAACATAATCTGTCAAAAACAGAACAGTCTATAGTAATCTGTAACTTTCAAATACTTATGGAACTCTAAAAGTCCTACCAAAATAGTAAGTCCTAGGAAATTTGTCTATTGGTCTACTTCAAAAAGAATCAACTCAAAAGCACGTTTCTGTGATTTATTCAACTTATTCTCGTGCGTGCAAAAGTTTCTGTTTTTCAGCAAGATCAAATTAATTATCACCCAAGATGATCCGATAGGTTCTACTTGGCACAAACACTAATTAAAACATAAAACCACATCTAACAGAAGCTAGATGATTTATTTAACACTAAACAGAAGCAAAAAGTAAGGAATGAAATTAAAATTGGGTTGCCTCCCAACAAGCGCTATCGTTTAACGCCGCTAGCTAGGCATAAAACCAAGAATAGATCTAAGTATTGCCATCTTTGATATTGGGAAAGAAAAGAGAAAAATTCTTATCTATAGCATTTATCCTTCTATTTTGGGAAAGCACATTACCATTAATGGTGGAATAAAGATTAAGCAAGCTACGGCAATTTGCATCTAAGCTAGCCTTCAACTCTTTGATAATTTCGTTTTGGTAGAAGCATAAAAGAGAGGTGGATTCAACCTTATCACTCATGGGGTGCCCAAATATAGTTTTCATTTTTTTCATAGGTGTCTATAGCATCCCCTTCAAGAAAACCTTCTTCAAAAATAGAATCTAAAACTTGCTTGAACGAAGAGGGTAAGCCAATATAAAAGCTTTTTAGGTATATCTCAATTTGATATTGTGGCCCATAGCTAGCTCGAATCCTTAATAGCCTATCCCAACCATCTTTTAAAGACTCGTCAAGTAAATAACGAAATATTCCTGAGTCATTTTCATCGAAATTATTCAAATTCTCATTAATAACCCGATAGGTCTTTCCATAGCATCATTATTTATGAGCTTAGAGAGGACAGAGGGACTATCCAAGGTAAAACTCTGGAGAGAACCCCTACCCTTTTTGATTCGGCCATGGCAAAGGGAAGGCAAACGGTAAAGAGGTGAACAGGAAAGAGAGGGCAAATAAAATGGCAAGGGTGAAGTGGGGGAGAGGAAAACGAGAGGCAAATGGCAAGTAATGTAATGCGAGGGAGAAGAGTTTGTGATGGGTACTTGGTATGTCTTGACTTGAGCGAAGACCTCCCCGGCAACGGCACCAGAAATCCTTCTTGCTACCTCTTGAGCACTGCGTTGGTTTTCCCTTGAAGATGAAAGGGTGATGTAGCAAACTAGTGTAAGTATTTCCCTCAGTTTTTGAGAACCAAGGTATCAATCCAGTAGGAGGCTACACGCAAGTTCCTCATACCTACACAAACAAACAAGAACCTCGCAACCAACGCGATAAAGGGGTTGTCAATCCCTTCACGGCCACTTGCGAAAGTGAGATCTGATAGAGATAATAAGATAAGATAAATATTTTTGGTATTTTTATGATATAGATTGGAAAGTAAAGATGCAAAATAAAGTAGAGCGGAAACTTATATGATGGAAGATAGACCCGGGGGCCATAGGTTTCACTAGTGGCTTCTCTCAAGATAGCATAAGTATTACGGTGGGTGAACAAATTGTTGTCGAGAAATTGATAGAAAAGTGCATAGTTCTGAGAATATCTAGGCATGATCATGTATATAGGCATCACATCCATGACAAGTAGATCGAAACGATTCTGCATCTACTACTATTACTCCACACATCGACCGCTATCCAGCATGCATCTAGAGTATTAAGTTCATCAGGATAGAGTAACGCATTAGGCAAGATGACATGATGTAGAGGGATAAATTCAAGCAATATGATATAAACCCCATCTTTTTATCCTCGATGGCAACAATACAATACGTGCCTTGCTGCCCCTGCTGTCACTAGGAAGGGACATCGCAAGATTGAACCCAAATCTAAGCACTTCTCCCATTGCAAGAAAGGTCAATCTAGTAGGCCAAACCAAACTGATAATTCGAAGAGACTTGCAAAGATAACCAATCATACATAAAAGAATTCAGAGGAGATTCAAATATTTCTCATAGATAAACTTGATCATAAACCCACAATTCATTGGATCTCGACAACCACACCACAAAAAGAGTTACATCGAATAGATCTCCAAGAAGATCGAGGAGAACTTTGTATTGCGATTCAAAGAGAGAGAAGAAGCCATCTAGCTAATAACTATGGACCCGAAGGTCTGTGGTAAACTACTCACAACTCATCGGAAAGGCTATGGTGTTGATGTAGAAGCCCTACATGATCGATTCCCCCTCCGGCGGAGCGTCAGAAAAGGCCCCAAGATGGGATCTCCCGGGTACAGAAGGTTGTGGCGGTGGAAATAGGGTTTCGTGGTGCTCCTAGATGTTTTCAGGGTACGGAGGTATATATAGGCGAAGGAGGTCAGTCATGGGAGCCACAAGGGGCCCACGAGGGTGGGGGCGCACCCTCCTTCCTCGTGGCCGCCTCGGCTGCTTCTTAACGTCCACTCCAAGTCTCCTGGATTGCGTTTGTTCCAAAAGATCTCTCCCGAAGGTTTCTTTCCGTTTGGACTCCGTTTGACATTCCTTTTCTTCGAAACACTAAAATAGGAAAAAAATCAGCAATTTGGGTTGGGCCTTCGGTTAATAGGTTAGTCCCAAAAATGATATAAAAGTGTATAGTAAAGCCCATAAAAATCCAAAACGGGTAATATAGTAGCATGGAACAATCAAAAATTATAGATACGTTGGAGACGTATCAATGACTCTAAGTCTCAATCTGGATACATATTGAAAGTCGGAGCAATTAGCTGGAGTAGCTCTATGCAAAGCATTGTAGACATAGAATATTTGCAAAATACATACGGCTCTGAATGTGACAGACCCGTTGACTAAACTTCTCTCATGAGCAATCCATGATCACACCTTAGTGCTCTTTGGGTGTTAATCACATAACGATGTGAACTAGATTATTGACTCTAGTAAAACCCTTTGGGTGTTGGTCACATGGCGATGTGAACTATTGGTGTTAATCACATACAGATGTGAACTATTGGTGTTAAATCACATGGCGATGTGAACTAGATTATTGACTCTAGTGCAACTAGGAGACTGAAGGAAATATGCCCTAGAGGCAATAATAGAGTTATTATTTATTTCCTTATTTCATGATAAATGTTTATTATTCATGCTAGAATTGTATTAACCGGACACTTAGTACATGTGTGAATACATAGAGAAAACATAGTGTCCCTAGTATGCCTCTACTTGACTAGCTCGTTAATCAAAGATGGTTATCTTTCCTAACCATAGACATGTGTTGTAATTTGATGAACAGGATCACATCGTTAGGAGAATGATGTGATGGACATGACCCATCCGTTAGCTTAGCATTATGATTGTTATAGTTTTATTGCTACTACTTTCTTCATGACTTATACATGTTCCTCAGACTATGAGATTATGCAACTCCCGAATACCGGAGGAACATCTTGTGTACTATCAAACATCACAACGTAACTGAGTGATTATAAAGATGCTCTACAGGTGTCTTGGAAGGTGTTCTATCGAGATTAGGATTTGTCACTCCGTGTTTCGGAGAGGTATCTCTGGGCCCTCTCGGTAATGCTCATCACTATAAGCCTTGCAAGCAATGTGAGTAATGAGTTAGTTGCGAGATGAACTATTACGTAACGAGTAAAGAGACTTGCCGGTAACGACATTGAACTAGGTATGATGATACCAACGATCGAATCTCGGGCAACTAACATACCGATGACAAAGGAAACAACGTATGTTTTTATGTGGTTTGACCGATAAGGATCTTCGAAGAATATGAAGGAACCAATATGAGCATCCAGGTTCCGCTATTGGTTATTGATCGGAGATGTGTCTCGATCATGTCTACATAGTTCTCGAACCCGTAGGGTCCACACGCTTAACGTTTGATGACGATTTCTATTATGAGTTATGTGTTTTGATGACCGAAGTTTGTTTGGAGTCCTGGATGAGATCACGGACATGACGAGGAGTCTTGAAATGGTCGAGACGTAAAGATTGATATATTGGAAGGCTATATTCGGACATCGGAAAGGTTCTGAGTGATTCGAGTATTTTTTGGAGTACCAGGGAGTTACGGGAATTCACCGGGAGAAGTAATGGGCCTTATTGGGCTTTAGTGGAGAGAGGGAGAAGGGCCAAGAGGTGGCGCGCACCTCCCCCCTGCCCAAACCGAATTGGACAAGGGGTGCGGGCACATCCCCCCTTTTCCTTCTCCCTCTCCCTCTCTTTCCTTCTCTCCTACTCCGAATAGGAAAGGGAATCCTACTAGGAATTGGGAGTCCTAGTAGGACTCCCTATGCTTGGCGCGCCCCCTAGGCCGTCCGCCTCCTCCCTCCCTCCTTTATATACAGGGGAGGGGCCCCCCAAGGACACACAAGTTGATCTTTTAGCCATGTGTGGTGCCCCCCTCCATAGTTACACACCTCAGTCATGTCATCGTATTGATTAGGCAAAGCCCTGCGCTGGTAACTTTATCATCACCGTCACCATGCTGTCGTGCTGACGGAACTCTCCCTCGGCCTCAGCTGGATCTAGAGTTTGAGGGACGTCACCGAGATGAACGTGTGCAGATCGCAGAGGTGTCGTGCGTTCGGTACTTGATCGGTTGGATCACGAAGACGTTCGACTACATCAACCATGTTACATAACGCTTCCGTTTTCGGTCTACGAGGGTACGTGGACACACTTTCCCCTCTAGTTGCTATGCATCACCTAGATAGATCTTGTGTGATCGTAGGAAATTTTTGAAATTACCACGTTCCCCAACAATCTTCCTACATACTGGATGCTCATATTGTTTCCTACATATTCAACGTAGATCTTTATCGGTCAAACCACATAACAACATACGTTGTTCCCTTTGTCATCGATATGTTACTTGCCTGAGATTCGATCACCGGTATCATCATACCTAGTTCAATATCGTTACCGGCAAGTCTCTTTACTCATTTCGTAATGCTTCATACTGCAACTAACTCATTAGTCACATTGCTTGCAAGGCTTATAGTGATGAGCATTACCAAGAGGGCCCAGAGATACCTCTCCGAAACACGTATAAGTCATGCAGAAAGTCGTAGCAATGAAACTGTAACAATCATAATGCTAAGCTAACGGATGGGTCATGTCCATCACATCATTCTCCTAATGATGTGATCCCGTTCATCAAATGACAACACATGTCTATGGTTAGGAAACATAGCCATCTTTGATTAACGAGCTAGTCTAGTAGAGGCATACTAGGGACAATATGTTTTGTCTATGTATTCACACATGTACTAAGTTTCTAGTTAATACAATTCTAGCATGAATAGTAAACATTTATCATGAAATAAGGAAATAAATAATAACTTTATTATTGCCTCTAGGGAATATTTCCTTTAGTCTCCCACTTGCACTAGAGTCAATAATCTATTTCACATCGCCTTGTCATTTAACACCAATAGTTCACATTTGTATGTGATTAACACCCATAGTTCACAGCGCCATGTGACCAACACCCAAAGGGTTTACTAGAGTCTATAATCTAGTTCACATCACTATGTGATTAACACCCAAAGAGTACTAAGGTGTGATCATGTTTTGCTTTTGAGAGAGGTTTAGTCAACGGGTCTGTCACTTTCAGAGCCGTATGTATTTTGCAAATATTCTATGTCTACAATGCTCTGCCTATAGCTACTCTAGCTAGTTGCTCCCACTTTCAATATGTATCTAGATTGAGACTTAGAGTCATCTGGATCGGTGTAAAAGCTTGCATCGACGTAACTCTTTACGACGAACTCTTTATCACCCCCATCACCAAGAAACATTTCCTTAGTCCTCACTAAGGATAATTTTGACCGCTGTCCATTGATCTACTCCTAGATCACTATTGTACCCGCTTGCCAAAACCATGTCAAGGTACACAGTAGGTCTGGTACACAGCATGGCATAATTTATAGAACCTATGACTGAGGCATAGGGAATGACTTTCATTCTCTTTATATCTTCTGTCGTGGTCGGGCTTTGAGACTTACTCAACTTTACACCTTGTAATGCAAGCAAGACCTCCTTCTTTGACTGATCTATTTTGAACTCTTTCAAAATCTTGTCAAGGTATGTACTCATTAAAAAATCTTATTAATGATCTATTTCTATAGATCTTGATGCCTAATATGTAAGTAGCTTCACTGAGCTCTTTCATTGAAAAACTCTTATTCAAGTATCCCTTTATGCTATCTAGAAATTCTATATCATTTCCAATCAACAATGTGCCATCCACATATAATATTAGAAATGCTACAGAGCTCCCACTCACTTTCTTGTAAACACAGGTTTCTCCAAAAGTCCGTATAAAACCATATGCTTTGATCACACTATCAAAGTGTTTATTCCAACTCCGAGAGGCTTGCACCAGTCCGTAAATGGATTGCTGGAGCTTGCACACTTTGTTAGCACCCTTTGGATCGACAAAACCTTCTGGTTGCATCATATACAACTCTTCTTCTAGAAATCCATTCAGGAATGCAGTTTTGACATCCATCCGCCAAATTTCATAATCATGAAATGCGGCAATTGCTAACATGATCCGGACAGCCTTAAGCATCACTATGGGTGAGAAAGTCGGATTGTAGTCAACTCCCTGAACTTGTCGAAAACCTTTTGCGACAGTTCGAGCTTTGTAGATAGTAACACTACTATCAGCGTCCGTCTTCCTCTTGAAGATCCATTTATTCTTAATGGCTTGCCGATCATCGGGCAAGTCCACCAAAGTCCACACTTTATCCTCATACATGGATCCCATCTTAGATTTCATGGCCTCAAGCCATTTCATAGAATTTGGGCTCATCATTGCTTCCCCATAGTTCGTAGGTTCATCATGGTCTAGTAATATGACTTCCAGAATTGGATTACCATACCACTTTGGTGCGGATCGTACTCTGGTTGACCTACGAAGTTCGGTAGTAACTTGATCTGAAGTTTCATGATCATCATCATTAGCTTCCCCACTAATTGGTGTAGGAATCACTTGAACTGATTTTTGTGATGAACTACTTTCTAGTTCGGGAGAAGGTACAATTACCTCATCAAGTTCTACTTTCCTCCCACTCACTTCTTTCGAGAGAAAACTCCTTCTCTAGAAAGGATCCATTCTTAGGAACGAATATCTTGCCTTCGAATCTGTGATAGAAGGTGTACCCAACAGTTTATTTTGGGTATCCTATGAAGACGCATTTATCTGATTTGGGTTCGAGCTTATCAGGTTGAAGCTTTTTCACATAAGCATCATAACCCCAAACAAGAAATGACAACTTTGGTTTTTTGCCAAACCATTGTTCATAAGGCGTCGTCTCAACGGATTTTGGTGCTGCCCTATTTAAAGTGAATGCAGCCGCCTCTAAAGCATAACCCCAAAATGATAGTGGTAAATCAGTAAGAGACATCATAGATCGCACCATATCTAATAAAGTACGGTTACGATGTTCGGACGCACCATTTCACTATGGTGTTCCAGGTGGCGTGAGTTGCAAAACTATTCCACATTGTTCCAAATGAAGACCAAACTTGTAACTCAAATATTCTCCTCCACGATCAGATCGCAGAAAGTTTATTTTCTTGTTACGATGATTTTCCACTTCACTCTAAAATTCTTTGAACTTTTCAAACGTTTTAGACTTATACTTCATTAAGTAGATATACTCATATCTGCTCAAATCATCTTTGAAGGTAAGAAAATAACAATACCTGCCACGAGCCTCAACACTCATTGGACCGCATACATCGGTATGTAATATTTCCAATAAGTCACTATCTCGTTCCATTGTTCTAGAGAATGGAGTTTTAGTCATCTTGCCCATAAGGCACGGTTCGCAAGCACCAAGTGATTCATAATCAAGTGATTCCAAAAGTCCATCAGTATGGAGTTTTTCATGCGCTTTACATCGATATGACCCAAATGGCAGTGCCACAAATAAGTTGCACTATCATTATCAACTTTGCATCTTTTGGCATCAATATTATGTGTATCGTTATGACCGAGATTCAGTAAACCATCAACATTGGGTGTATGACCACAGAAGATTTTATTCATGTAAATAGAATAACAATTATCCTATGTATTAAATGAGTAACCATATTGCAATAAACATGATCTAATCATATTCATGCTCAACACAAACACCAAATAACATTTATTTAGGTTCAACTCTAATCCTGAAAGTACAAGTGATTGTGCACTGATGATCATATCAATCTTGGAACCACTTCCAACATACATCGTCACTTCATCCTTAACTAGTCTCTATTTATTCTGTAACTCTTGTTTCGAGTTACTAATTTTAGCAATTGAACAAGTATCGAATACCCAGGGGCTACTATGAACACTAGCAAGGTACACATCAATAACCTGTATATCAGATATACCTTTGTTCACTTTGCCATCCCTCATTTCCACCAAATATTTGGGGTAGTTTCGCTTCCAGTGACCACTTCCTTTGCAGTAGAAGCACTCAGTTTCAGACTTAGGTCTAGCTTTGGGCTTCTTCACGGGAGTGACAACTTGCTAGCCATTCTATTTGAAGTTCCCTTTCTTTCCCTTTGCCCTTTTCTTGAAACTAGTGGTCTTGTCAATCATCAACACTTGATGCTCTTTCTTGATTTCTACCTTCGTCGAATTTGGCATCCCGAAGAGCTCGGGAATCATTTTCGTCATCCCTTGCATACTATAGTTCATCACGAAGTTCCAGTAGCTTGGTGATGGTGACTAGAGAATTCTCTCAATCACTATCTTATCTGGAAGATTAACTCCCACTTGATTCAAACGATTGTAGCACCCAGACATTCTGAGTACATGCTCACTAGCTGAGCAATTCTCCTCCGTCTTTTAGCTATAGAACTTGTTAGAGATTTCATATCTCTCAACTCGGGTATTTGCTTGGAATATTAACTTCAACTCCTGGAACATCTCATATATTCCATGACGTCAAAACGTCTTTGAAATCCCGATTCTAAGCCGTAAAGCATGGTGCACTAAACTATCAAGTAGTCATCATATTGAGCTAGCCAAATGTTCATAACGTCTGCATCTGCTCCTGCAATAGGTCTCTCACCTAGCGGTGCATCAAGGACATAATTATTTTGTGCGGCAATGAGGATAAACCTCAGATCACGGACCTAGTCCGCATTATTGCTACTATCATCTTTCAACTTAGTTTTCTCTAGGAACATATAAAAACATAGGGAAACTATAACACGAGCTATTGATCTACAACATAATTTGCAAAATGCTATCAGTACTAAGTTCATGATAAGTTAAAGTACAATTAATCATATTACTTAAGAAATCCCACTTAGACAGACTTCTCTCTAGTCATCTAAATGATCATGTGATCCAAATCAACTAAACCATGTACGATCATCACGTGAGATGGAGTAGTTTTCAATGGTGAGCGTCTCTATGTTGATCATATCTACTATATGATTCACGCTCGACCTTTCTGTCGTGGAATAGTCACGGCAGATGTCCTAGTGTGAGGACTTAGTCATGCAGCCAACGCAACTAGGTTAGCTTAAAGGGGTTAAAGGGGACAAAGGACACAGGAGTTTATACTGGTTTGGCCCTGATGTCTACTACACAACCTTCTTCTTGTAGACGTTGTTGGGCCTGCAAGTGCACAGGTTTGTAGGACAGTAGCAAATTTCCCTCAAGTGGATGACCTAAGGTTTATCAATCCGTGGGAGGCGTAGGATGAAGATGGTCTCTCTCAAACAACCCTGCAACCAAATAACAAAGAGTCTCTTGTGTCCCCAACACACCCAATACAATGGTAAATTGTATAGGTGCACTAGTTCGGCGAAGAGATGGTGATACAAGTGCAATATAGATAGTAGATATAGGTTTTTGTAATCTGAAAATATAAAAACAGCAAGGTAACTAATGATAAAAGTGAGCGTAAACGATATTGCAATGATAGGAAACAAGGCATAGGGTTCATACATTAACTAGTGCAAGTTCTCTCAACAATAATAACATAGATAGATCATATAACAAGCCCTCAACATGCAACAAAGAGTCACTCCAAAGCCACTAATAGCGGAGAACAAATGTAGAGACTATGGTAGGGTACAAAACCACCTCAAAGTTATTCTTTTGGATCGATCTATTAAAGAGTTCGTACTAGAATAACACCTTAAGACACAAATCAACCAAAACCCTAATGTCACCTAGATACTCCATTGTCACCTCAAGTATCCGTAGGCATGATTATATGATATGCATCACACAATCTCAGATTCATCCAACCAACACAAAGTACTTCAAAGAGTGCCCCAAAGTTTCTACCGGAGAGTCAAGAAAACGTGTGCCAACCCATATGCATAGGTTCATGGGCGGAACCCGCAAGTTGGCCACCAAAACATACATCAAGTGGCACGTGATATCCCATTGTCACCACAGATAAACACGGCAAGACATACATCAAGTGTTCTCATCATAAAGACTCAATCCAATGAGATAACTTCAAAGGGGAAACTCAATTCTTCACAAGAGAGTAGAGGGGGAGAAACATCATAAGATCCAACTATAATAGCAAATCTCGCGATACATCAAGATCGTGCCATAGAGAGAACACGAGAGAGAGAGAGAGAGATCAAACACATAGCTACTGGTACATACCCTCAGCCCCAAGGGTGAACTACTCCCTCCTCATCATGGAGAACGCCGGGATGATGAAGATGGCCACCAGTGATGGATTCCCCCTCCGGCAGGGTGCTGGAACAGGCTCCCAAGAGGTTTTTGGTGGCTACAGAGGCTTGCGGTGGCGAAACTCCCGATCTATCTTGATATTCGATGTTTTTAGGGTACGTAGGCTTATATAGGCGAAAGAAGTCGGTCGGGGGAGCCTCGAGGGGCCCACGAGACAGGGGGGCGTGCCCTACAGGGGGGCGCCATCCTATTTCGTGGCAGCCTCGAGGATCTTCTGACGTGAACTCCAAGTCTCCAGGATCATATTCTTCCAAAAAAATCACGCTGCCGAAGGTTTCATTCCATTTGGACTCCGTTTGATATTCCTTTTCTTCGAAATACTGAAACAGGCAATAAAACAGCAATATGGGCTGGGCCTCCAGTTAATAGGTTAGTCCCAAAAATAATATAAAAGTGCATAATAAAGCCCCTAATCATTCAAAACAAACAATAAAATAGCATGAATGCTTCATAAATTATAGATACGTTGGAGACGTATCAGGCCCCTTGCGGTGAAGGTAAAGGCTTAATCCAGTTTGAGGTGGTATTGCTTATGTCTCGATTACCAGGGAGCGAATACGCTTGACCTAGCTTTCGATCTCTTGTTTCTTTCCCTGAATCGCCGTCGGGTCTTCCCTTTATATACATAGGTTGACGCCCAACGACTCACGGAGTCCCGACCGTCTCATAAACAACGTGTCCGGCTCAGTGACTAACTATACTTGCCTTACAATATAAGTCATACATATATGGCGGTTTACACCTACGGGCCTTAAGTCGCCCTTGGGCCTTGGGCCCTTGCTTTATGAACCGCCATCTTCAATATCCTCATGGGCTTCATATGGATGAACCACCATAGGTATAACCCGGCCCCACCGGGGCGGGTCATACCTAATAGTCATATCCCCAACATTAGGCCCCAGATTGATTTGAACTTGTTCATGTTAATCTTCAACGCTTAGAAAAAATCCTTCCTTCTTTATTTGTGCGAGATCTCATAACCCACCATGACGTCATCTCCTGCGATTGTGGTAACCTGCCATGACATCACCTATCATTAATTTTTACATAATATCCGATATATCTTAACGGATCTTTATCTTTAATAACCATCCTGAAAATAGAGGCGCCCGAGCAGCTGAATAATCATTCTTTGGCCTCCTCGTTTTTCGCGTCCACATGTTACTCTTCTCCTTATAAATAGGGTCGAGAGCCCTCCTTTCATTTTCCCCCTTTCCTTCTTGTCTTGTTCTTCCTCTCGCAACTCCTTTGCCGCTTCGAGCTTCGCCGCCGCCATCCTCCGACCGTTGCACCAACTCAGGCCACTGCATCAACCTGACTGGTCCAGAAAATGTTGGCGCACCACCGCAATCCATCTGCATCTGTAAGTGCTCATCTCCCCATGCGTCAGGTCTGCATTAGGGTTAGCCTTGTTCTTCAGTGTTCTTCGTTGCTCTTCTTCAACCCTAGTAGCTTCTGATCTGAAGATAGTATAAAACTCATGCGGTAGCAGTTTAGCTGTTGTTTTTAATACCAGAACACTTTTCCTTCATAGAAGATCTCATCAGAGCACACGAACTCCTTTGCTGCCGCTTTAGGTTTAGAATTTACTGCATTATCTGAACTGCCACAGATCCAAAATTATAGCTTCAGTCGGTGAAATATGTTTTTCCATCACTTAGCGAAATTTTTCTTCTTGATAGATCTTAAATGTCAATATTGTCATGGCGGTTTACATCACCAGTTATAGCCAGTCATATGTCAATATTGTCACGATGGCTTACATCACCAGTTATAGCCAGTTATATGTCATTAGGATCCTTTTTAAGCCACCATTCTGATCATGTACTCTAATGTTTTACCTCCGGCTTAATGAATCAACTTAAACCGGCAAAATTGTTCTTTCTTTTAGGCTTCTTTCTTCATAATGCCGCCAAAGACATCCACTTCATGTAACTGGGTTCCCTCCACTATCACTGAGGATATGCTCAAGGACTTTGTGAAAACCGGCTATTTACCAGAGAAAACTGTCATGCATTATCGCGCCCCCAATCCTGAAGAAGAAAAACCTCAGCCAAAGGATGATGAAGTCATTGTCTTTACTGACCACATGAATCGTGGCTTCTCACCGCCCGGTTCTAAATTTTTCTGAGATGTTCTGCACTTCTTTGAGCTTCATCCTCAAGACATCGGACCCAATTCCGTGTCAAATATGTGCAACTTTCAATTTTTGTGCAAAGTATACCTTCAAGAGGAGCCCAGTGTTGAACTGTTTAGGGAATATTTTTATCTGAACAGCCAAAACGAGTTTGCAAACGGACCCAGCTTGGAACTTGGTGGAATCTCAATTCAACGAAGAAGAGATGCTATCTTCCCCTATGCTCGCTTGCCAAGTCATCCCAAAGATTGGTACCGGACATGGTTCTATTGCAAAGACACCTCTCCGGCTGACGAGAATCCACTGTCGTGTTACTGTGCCCAGCGTCTTGACTCAAAACATCATCTTCCTGATAAGATGACTGCTGTTGAACGTAAAAATCTCGCCCCCACCATTGCAAAGGTTAAAGCTCTGCTAGGAAACGGTTTGACTGGCATTGACTTGGTTCGATGCTGGGTTGCATGGCGGATCATACTTTTGAGTCGCCGAACCGGCTTAATGTGTACTTACATGGGTGGTAAGAAGGATCCACTGTGCCACAGCTCCGTGCGCTTGACTGATGCTGCCATTAATGAAATGACAAAGAGCCTTCTGAATGAAGACTTGGAAGACTGCAGCAAAGTGGGTCTAAACCTTTTCTGCACGCTTAACCCGCCACCAGATGTGAGTCTTTAAATTACTTACTTTTACCTTCATCCTTCAAATACTCTATTAACTCAACTTTGATGATTTTCACAGGCTGACTCTAATTTTTGGAAGAAGAAATATGACCATGAAGCTGCCAGGAAGGCCAGGGCTGCCAAGAAAGCCGCCAAGAAAACCGCCAAGAGGAATAAGAAGAAATCCAGTACTTTCGAGCTGTTTGAACTAAACGACAGCTCTGAGTTGGAGGTAGCTCTTGATTCTCTTGGCTCCTTTTTCAACTATCTTATTGACATTGACTATCATCAGGATGACACGGGGGCCAGCCAAGCAATCAAGGAAGAGGTAACTATCATTTCCTCCGACTCCAAGCCAAGAAAGAAAATTCGAAGAGTAACCCGGAAAGTAAGCTTTTCACACCCCTTAGCTCATCTGGATCCTCACTTTCTTTTGAAGCAACAACAGCACGAGAGCCGGCGACAAACTCGGACTAGCGGAGGTGGTGAATTATCTTCCGACTTACCGAACACTCCAAGGAAACGTCGAAACGAGGTCATCCCAAATTTAAATTATTTTTATCCTTTGGCGGGTCTCATTCGCCAGCCACTTAATTCTTCCGATTCAAATTATTAGGAGACTTCTCGCTCCTCTTCCGGCGTCTCATCCCAGTCCCAGCTACCGGCTTTCAAAACTGCTCCTAGGTAATAACAAATACTTATTATTTGCTTCTTATGCTCTTTTATATTTACACTGACCTCTCATGACCCATGTAGTGGAAATGCCAAGCCTAGCAAGAAGGAAAGAGTGACTAAGCCGGCTGAAGACCCTAAAGTCCATGAACCGGAGCAGCAAATTCCTGTGTCTGACACCTCCACACCATAACAAGAACTTGTTCCTGATGTTCCACCAAAAATTCCTGACTCTTCCATTAACCATACGAAGAACAATCCTTTGAATACTGAATCCTCAAGCCCAATTAAAACGGCTGAGACACATGATGATGATGTGGTGATTAATAACACTTGCTTTAGAGAGCCGGGAAGACCTACTATCTTGGCCAAGCACTCCGCTGAGGAAGAACACATTAAACGGCAAAAAGTAAGATTCGATGTTGCCAGCTACTCTCAAATGAGTATTGGTGAAGTATATTCTGGCTATCTCAATCAAGTGCACACCAGCCGCGATCTTGAAGTTGACATGGTGAAGCAGTTGCATCAAATATTTGAGGTATGAACTCCTTCTTTATTGAGTTATGCATATCCTGTCAGCCCCCAAGTCTACTGTTTATGATGGAATTGAATATGTTGTAGACTTAGATTAACCATGAGTATAAATAATACCCTTTGATAGAACCCTTCAAAATCCGGGTTAAAGTAGACCCATAATGATTAACACTGAATCTGTAGCCCCCAAGGGCCGGTTCAATCAACATGAATGAGCCGGTCCTTTTTATCCTTGTGTATAAAGCAGAACTTACTTGTGTAGCCCCCATGAGCTGGCTGTGATCGTTTATGGCACAAATGGGTCATCATAAAGTAGTAAAAAGACAAGCAATATGCATTAGCCCCCAAGTGCCAAGTTTTGTTGTATAGGCCACCACTGCTCAACTTCAATCAGAATTGACTGACATGAAGACTCGTCTGGCGCAGCAAGAATCTGAAACCCGGAAGGCTGACTCAAAATTCCAATTTAGCGTGTCTGTAACGGAAAAACTGAAGACCAGTTTTGAAGTTGAAAGAAACGCCTGGGCTGAAGAAAAAATTGCTTTGATACAACAGGCTGAAAAGGCGGAAGCGGCTCTTCAGGATGTAACCTCTGAGCTGACCGGCTTAAGCGGAAGCGGCTCTCCCAGATGGTTTCTGCTACCTTTGGTGAGTCGCCTTGCTAGTATCAAATTTGAATCTCTTCCTTGACTGTATAAGCCACCTCTAACCAATCTATGATGATTATTCAGGTCCCAGGAGCAGCAATCTTAGCCAAGAGATGTTTGTGAAGCTCAAGGTTGTTTATACACTTGTTGAACAGCTATATACTGGAACTCAGCGCGCACTAGCCACAATTTCTCCGGCTAATCAAGCACCTACTCTCTTGATTGATTTCTTGAAGAAGCTTTATGTTCTGCCTGAGAGGATTAATGAGATGAAGCGATCATCTGCAAGAGCCGGTGTTGTGACAGCCTTAAGCTGGGCCAAAGCTTGGCTACCAGAGCTAGACCCGGCTGATATATCTATCGAGTATCCAAGCTTGAAAGAAGATGGCACTCCCTTTGAGAAGAAAGACTTCGCCGCCTGCATGAAGGAGATACGTCCCCTGGCCAGTCTGATTTTCAATGAAACGGATCTTTCCAGATATCAACCGACTTATGACATGGAAAATCAGAAGCTGCCTATGCTTGCTTATAAAGTGATGGATCTAATTCCCCCAATCGGTAAGCACACTTTTGCTCCTGAAGTTGACCCGTCTGAGCTTATAGATGATGAAGCTGAATTCCAAGCCTTTGTGGCATTGATTGGTCATCTTCAAACTTCCAGGCAGCAGAGGAGGACGAAGAAGCGGAGAAGGATGATCCAGAAGCTTCAAGCCGTCGGGGCCAAGAAGATTGATCCGATGGGCGATTCATATATTTGATCTTCTGAAAACACTTAATCATTTTGGCTCCTTGAGTCATGTAATAGGCTAGTAAAAACTTTGCTCTGTCGTGCCATCGTGCACATTTATGTTTTGCCCAACATTGTTTGATCCGCCACTTGGAATCTATCATAATATCCTTATGATGATGTTGATTTATGCAGATGAGATTTAATCTTAGCATGTACGCAAGTAGATCACAAGAGCCCTGGCGGTTTACCGCAGGGCGGGTCATAATACCCATATAAAGCCACTGGTGACTAAAATAGTTCATGACCAGGGCTGTTTTAAACATAATCATGTATAGTTATAAAAAATATCATACCTTTGATATTGAATCGTACTGTCGGCTTATGATACCAATGCAGTAAGGGTTACAACCCAAAGATTGAGAACAGAACGCCCTGTTCAACTGATTTGTACCGCTGGCTTATCATGCCACTTACAGCAGGGGGTAATATCCCAAAGCTTAGAACACAGTGCTCTAAGCACATAAAATCTTTATATACTGGTGACTTAACGTCCAAAACCAGCTCACGAGGGTAGTAACGCTATGTTCTCTTTGGTGAAATACACTTGTGTTTGAACAGGCAGCCCCCACGTGCTTTGTAATCATGGCGTAAGAGCCGGACCAAAATGGTTAGTTCACAGCTATGCTTCGAATACGAGCAGGACCAAAAGGGTTAGTTCACAGTTATGCTTCGAATACGAGCAGGACCAAAAGGGTTAGTTCATAGTTATGCTTCGAATACGAGCAGGACCAAAAGGGTTAGTTCACAACTATGCTTCAAATATGAGCAGGAAGCCCCCAAGTGGTTTGTGGCATTGAGCCGATCAAGAGGGATATTCACAGCTATGATTCGAATACGATTAGGAAGCCCCCAAGTGACCATAAGTTTTGGCATTGCGCTGATCAAGAGGATATTCACAGCTATGATTCGATACGATCAGGAAGCACCCAAGTGACCATAAGTTTTGGCATTAAACCGATCAAGACGGATATTCATAGCTATGATTCGAATATGATCAGGAAGCCCCCAAGTGACCATAAGTTTTGGCATTGCACCAATCAAGAGGGATATTCACATCTATGATTCGAATACGATCAGGAAGCCCCAAGTGACCATTGAAATTATGATGAAAAAGACTCATTATTCTTAGAAATGAAACGACAGAGGCCATGCTTTATCAGGGATGTCGGCTTTATTATAAATGCATAATATACATACATCGTCAAAATATGTACATCATAAGAGCCGGTAGCTCAAGTGTAGTAAGGCCGAAGATGAGCAATATTCCATGGCCGGCGGGTCTCCTCCTCGGACTGACGTGAGTCCTTGTGGTCTTGAATATCGATAAGGCAGTATGACCCATTGTTCAAATTCTTGCTGACCACAAAGGGTCCTTCCCAAGGTGGGGATAGCTTGTGCATATCAGCCAGATCCTGGATAAGCTGGAGCACCAAGTCACCTTCTTGAAAGGTTCTGGTCTTAACCCGGTGGCTGTGATAACAGCGTAAATCTTGTTGGTAAATCGCCAAGAGAGCCGCCGCAAGGTCACGCTCCTCATCTAACAGGTCAAGTGCATCCTAACGTGCTTTTTCATTATCAGCTTCAACTTAAGCCGCCACGCGGGGCGAGTCGTGACGTATGTCACTAGGGGGAACCGCTTCTGCTCCGTAAACCATGAAAAAAGACGTGTAACCCGTAGATCTGTTGGGGTAGTATTGATTCTCCATAGCACTGAAGGTAACTCCTCCACCCAACAACCCAGTGTCCTCTGCAAAGGAACCATAAGCCTGGGCTTGATGCCTCTCAAAATTTCTTGATTGCCTCTTTCAGCTTGACCATTGGATTGGGGTGAGCTACTGACGACACGTCAAGTCAAATATGCTCACGTTGACAAAACTCTTTCATAGCACCCTTGGACATATTAGTGCCATTATCATTTATAATGTTGTGGGGAAAACCAAAGCGAAAAAATCACCTTTTTGATGAATTGAACCGCCGTTGCCGCGTCACACTTACTAGCCGGCTCTGCTTCGACCCACTTTGTGAATTTGTCAATCGCCACCAAAAGGTGGGTCTTTTAATCCTTGGACCTTTTAAAAGGCCCAACCATATCCAGCCCCCAAACTGCAAACAGCCAAGTGATTGGCATCATCCTCAACTCTTGAGCCAGCACATGAGCTCACCGTGAGAATTTCTGACAACCATCACATTTACTGACCAAATCCTCTGCATCAGCATGAGCCATCAGCCAATAAAATACATGACGAAAAGCTTTGGCCAAGAGAGATTTAGAGCCGGCATGATGACCACAATCTCCTTCATGAATCTCGCGAAGAATTTGACGACCCTCTTCAGGAGAAACACAATGTTGAAACGCCCCAGTGACACTGCGATGGTGTAACTCTCTGTTAGCAATTGTCATTGATTTAGACCGTTGGGTTATCTGTCTAACCAAAGTTTCATCCTCAGGTAACTCGCCCCAGGTCATATAAGCCAAATATGGAACTGTCCAATCAGGGATAACATGAAGAGCCGCCACCAATTGTGCTTCCGGGTTAGGAATAGCCAGATCTTCCTATGTAGGCAATTTGACAAAAGGGTTATGTAGAATATCCAAGAACGTGTTAGGTGGCACCGGCTTACGCTGGGACCCTAATCGGCTTAAGGCATCAGCTGTCTCATTTTTCCTGTGATCAATGTGTTCCACTTGATAACCCTTGAAGTGCCCAACAATAGCGTCAACTTTGCGGCCATAAGCCACCATGAGTGGGTCCTTAGAATCCCATTTGCCCGAAACTTGCTGAGCCACCAAGTCTGAGTCGCTGAAACATCTCACCCGGCTTAAGTCCATCTCCTTAGCCATCCGAAGACCATGGAGCAAGGCTTCATACTCAGCTGCATTGTTAGTACAGGGAAACATCAACCTTAAAACATAACCAAACTTGTCACCTCGAGGGGAAGCTAAGACAAATCTAGCCCCCGAGCCTTCCAATTGCCTGGACCCATCAAAGTGAATAGTCCAATATGTGTTATATAGCTTCTCTTCGGGCATCTGCAGCTCTGTCCAGTCATTGATGAAATCCACAAGTGCTTGAGATTTGATGGCCGTGCGAGGCATATACTTTAAACCATGAGGTCCAAGCTCAATGGCCCACTTGGCTAATTGACATATAGCTTCTCTGTTTTGGATAATATCCCCTAAGAGAGCATAAATGACCATAGTGATGGGATGACCCAAAAAATATTTCTTAAGCTTCCAACTAGCCATGAACACCCCATATAGAAGCTTCAGCTAGTGCGGATATCTCTTCTTGGACTCAATAAGCACTTCACTGATATAGTAAACCGACCGTTGAACCGGATATTCCTTGCCTGCTTTCTTTCGTTCCACCACAACAGCGACACTGACAGCCCGGGCGTTAGCAACCACATATAATAACAACGGCTCCTTACCAATAGGAGCCGCAAGGACTGGCGGCTCAGCTAGTTGTTTCTTCAAAGCTTCAAACGCGTCATTAGCAGCATCACTCCAGACAAAATTATCTATTTTCTTCATCATCTGGTACAGTGGTATGGCCTTGTCACCCAACCGGCTTAGGGCAGCAATACGACCCGCCAGACATTGAACATCATTGATACACGCCGTCTTTGCCAGGGAGGTAATGGCCTTGATCTTCTCCGGGTTAGCCTCAGTGCCTCTATTAGAAACCAGAAAACCCAAAAGCTTGCATGTTGGCACACCAAAAATGCACTTGGCCGGGTTAAGCATCATCTTGTAGACCCTGAGATTGTTGAAGGTCTCCTTCAAATCATCTATCAAAGTTTCCTTCTCTCTGGATTTCACCACAATATCATCCACATAAGCATGAACATTGCGCCCAATCTGACTATGAAGACAATTTTGCACACATCGCTGGTAAGTCGCCTGGGCACTCTTGAGCCCAAAAGGCATTGACACATAGCAGAAGGCTCCAAAGGGAGTGATAAACGATGTCTTCTCTTGGTCCTTAACTGCCATCTTGATCTGATGATAACCAGAGTAAGCATCCAAAAAACTCAAATGCCCACAACCCACCGTAGCATCAATGATTTGATCAATACAAGGGAGAGCAAAAGGATCAGCCGGACAAGCCTTGTTTAAGTCTGTGTAGTCCACACACATACGCCAAGTGCCATTCTTCTTAAGTACCAACACCGGATTAGCCAACCACTCAGGATGAAAGACTTCAACAATGAACCCAGCCGCCAAGAGCCGGGCCACTTCTTCACCAATGGCCTTACGCCTCTCCTCATTGAAGCGACGAAGGAATTGCTTGACCGGCTTAAACTTTGGATCAATATTAAGAGTTTGCTCATCGAGTTCCCTCGGTACACCCGACATGTCAAAAGGTTTCCATGCAAAGATGTCCCGGTTCTCGCGGACGAACTCGATGAGCGCGCTTTCCTATTTTGGATCCAGGTTAGCACTGATACTGAACTGCTTGGAGGAACAAAGTCCACTAGCTTAGTGTCATTGGCCGACTTAAACTTCAACACTGGATCATGCTCTGTGGTTGGCTTTTTCAAAGATGTCATATTGGCCGGATCAACATTATCTTTATAGAACTTCAATTCCTCTGTTGCACACACAGACTCAGCATAAGCAGCGTCACCTTCTTCACACTCCAAAGCTATTTTCCGACTTCCATGCACCGTGATGATCCCCTTGTAACCCGGCATTTTAAGCTGCAGATAAACATAACAAGGCCGTGCCATGAACTTGGCATAAGCCGTCCATCCAAACAGAGCGTAGTACGGGCTTCTAATCTTGACCACTACAAAGGTTAACTTCTCGGCCCTGGAATCATGTTCATCCCCAAAGGCTACTTCGAGATCAATCCTGCCCATAGGATACGCCGACTTACCAGGCACCACTCCATGGAAAACAGTATTGGACGGCTTAAGATTTTTGTTAGTTAACCCCGTGCGATGGTAAGTATCATAGTAAAGGATATTACCACTACCCCCATCCATGAGTACCTTAATGAATTTGTATCCTCCAACTTGAGGCGCCACCACCAAAGCCAAGTGACCAGGATTATCAACCCAGGGCGGGTGATCCTCTTGACTCCACATAATAGGTTGCTCAGACCATCGCAAGTAATGGGGAACTGCCGGCTCAACGGCGTTCACAGCCCTCTTGTGGAGCTTCTGGTCCCACTTGCATAAACTTGTGGTGAAGACGTGATACTGCCCACTATTCAGCTGCTTCGGATGACTTTGATATCCAGACTACTGTTGCTGCTGACCCCCCTGACTGGATTGTTGATTATAACCACCCAGATTACCTTGATGGTTTTGGTGACCCTCGAAGCCGGAACTAGAACCACCACCACCGTAACCCAAGCCATGAGAACCGCCGCCGCCAGAACCTAAGCCGCCGCCCGGCCCATGATTGTTCTAGAATAAATCAGAATTTTTGAAATCCCTCATAGTTTGACAGTCTTTCCAAAGGTGACTAGACGGCCTTTCCTTCATGCCATGCTTTGGGCAAGGCTGATTCAGCAACTGCTCAAGATTGGGACTTAATCCACCTGTCCGAGGAGGTGGCCTCCCCTTATGACGCTGACCATTGTTCTGCGTGTTGGTATTAGCCACAAAATCTGAATTACTATCAGCCTTGCATTTACTGTTGCCCCCCTGACTCGCTGGGTTATGCTGCGGACCCTTGTTGTTGCCACTCTTCTTTCCCTTTCCTGGCTTTTCATCATCAGACTCGGGGTCCTTGGTACTATCAGAGTTGGCATATTTAACTAGAGTTGCCATCGGCTGCCCCATATCATTGCAATCGTGCTTGAGCCGCCCTAGCTTCTGCTGAAGAGGCAAAAAAAGGGTAATTCTTCTCTAACATTAGAACTGCTGAGCCGACATTGATGTTATCTGACGAGTGCAGGATAGCCTTGACCCGGCGCACCCAATGGGTTGTTGAATCGCCCTCTTCTTGGGCGCAAGCATCCAAATCCACAATTGACATGGGCTGTTTGCACGCATCTTTAAAGTTCTGGATAAACCGGGCTTTTAGCTCATCCCATGACCCAATGGAATTGGCAGGCAGCCTTTTTAACCAAGTACGAGCCGTCCCATCCAGCATCATGGTGAAGTATTTGGCACACGCAGCATCACTGACCTCCAACAGCTCCATGGCCATCTCATAACTCTCAATCCACGCCTCAGGGGGTAAATCGGCTATGTAGTTAGGCACCTTACGAGGTCCTTTGAAATCCTTGGGCAGATGCTCATTACGCAGAGTCGGCACTAAGCATGGTATACCCGTGATTCTAGAGGTCACACATGCCTCCACCGAAGCCGTCGGATAAACTAGAAGATGTTGATGAGCTGTCTGCTGAGCCGCCTGCTCAGCTTCTCGATGTGCCCTGTCCTGATCGACCAAACCATGAGCACCATCACGCGTCGGGCCATGCCCACGTGGCTGGTTATGGCACTAGTCATTGCTTGAAACAGCCGGTGAGTCCATATGTCTGTTATAACTCCAGCTTGGGCAAGGGGTCGAATGAATCCTCTCTCGACTGTAAGAATATGCCTCCTGCTATACCAATGTTGTTTGAAGAAGCTCCCTAGCCCTCCGCGTTTCAACCGCCGCTGGAGAATCGCCTTCAACTGGGAGAGCCGCCAATCGTGTCGCCGCAGCAATCATATTATCCAAAGGGCTGGAATAATGAACCGGTGGTGTTGGCACATACTGAGGCAGCGTATTATTCAGACGAGGTGGCTCCATCGTGCACGGTTGAGCCGACACTCCAGCCCCAGGCGCTTCGACCAGATTTATCTCTGGTTGGTTACTGGTCCTCGCTCCAAGCGTGCAGAAGAGGTTCCTTGCCTTGTAAACCGACGGTAGACGACTCCGGTGCCTCCTTCTCATGATTTCATTTGAAGCGTTCTGATCCAACGAGAGCCGGAAGGAACTAGCCTGGATCCGTTGTGCCTGAGCATCCAAAACAGCTTGCTCCACTGTCATCCTAGCATCCGCCGCCGACAGGTCTTCCTTGTCTTGCGCTACCTCGTCACGTAGTTTTGCGCTTTCCGTGTTATGCTGAGCTTGATTCGCCAGGCTAACCTCTATTGTTAACAAGGCTGTCAATTTATCCAGCAAATCCGTCAAAACCTAAGCCGGCGGGCGCACAGGGCCTCCTGCCCCAGCTGCCATCGTCATTGCTGACCCCGAGATCATTGCCGCTGCAGTCGAAGAATTCTGCCCAGGCTGTGTACCGGCCATGAAGATTGCGACCCTGTTCGGCGGCTCATAGGAGTCCGGAATACTGTCACCATCGGAACAACCCCCAAGCCTGCCGTCTTGTAGTTGATACAATGAAGTAGTCTCGCCCGTGGACGACTCACCATCAGAATAGATGGTCGTCTCACCGCCAGACATGGATCCTTCATCAAATTCCGCCCCATGGATGAATCCTACGAAGGAACGTTTCATGGTGGGCTGAGCTTGGGCGGGTCGTGCACACTGAGCCGTCTCGATGATGTCGATGCAGATGTCCGGCTCAGGGCCCGGCTCGCCGATCTTGCCGATGAAGACATGAATTCTGCCGAAGGGGACCCGGTACCCGTACTCAATTGAGCCGGCCTCGGGGCCCTAGCCTGCATCGTCGATGTAGAGTTTGCCGCGACGTCTCTTAGTCATCCGGCCCATAGTGTATCCCTTGATCCCTTCGAAGCTGCCTCTTAAGAACTCAAAACCACCATGCGCTGGCCCCACGATGGGCACCAACTGTCGTGGAATAGTCATGCCAGATGTCCTAGTGTGAGGACTTAGTCGTGGAGCCATCACAACTAGGTTAGCTTAAAGGGGTTAAATGGGACAAAGGACACAGGAGTTTGTACTAGTTCGGCCCCTTGCGGTGAAGGTAAAGGCCTAATCCAGTTTGAGGTGGTATTGCTTATGTCTCGATTACCATGGAGCGAATACGCTTGACCTAGCTTTTGATCTCTTGTTTGTTTCCCTGAATCGCCGCAGGGTCATCCCTTTATATACATAGGTTGACACCCAGCGACTCACGGAGTCCCGGCCGACTCATAGACAATGTGTCCGACTCGGTGACTAACTATACTTGCCTTATAATATAAGTCATACACATATGGCGGTTTACCCCTACGGGCCTTAAGTCGCCCTTGGGCCTTGGGCCCTTGCTTTATGAACTCCATCTTCAATATCCTCATGGGCTTCATATGGATGAACCTCCATAGGTATAACCCGGCCCCTCCTGGGCGGGTTATACCTAATAGTCATATCCCCAACACTTTCGGTCTCCAGTGTTCCGAGGCCATATCTGCATATGCTAGGCTCGTCAAGTTTAACCCGAGTATTTTGCGTGTGCAAAACTGGCTTGCACCCATTGTATGTGAATGTAGAGCTTATCACACCCGATCATCACGTGGTGTCTCGGCACGACGAACTGTAGCAACGGTGCATACTCAGGGAGAACACTTATACATTGAAATTTAGTAAGGGATCATCTTATAATGCTACCGCCGTACTAAGCAAAATAAGATGCATAAAAGATAAACATCACATGCAATCGAAATATGTGAAATGATATGGCCATCATCATCTTGTGCTCATGATCTCCATCACCATAGCATCGTCATGATCTCCATCATCACCGGCGCAACACATTGACATCCATCGTAGCATCGTTGTCGTCTCGCCAACTATTGTTACTACGACTATCGCTACCGCTTAGTGATAAAGTAAAACAATTACATGGCGATTGCATTGCATACAATAAAGTGACAACCATATGGCTCCTACTAGTTGCCGATAACTTTGTTACAAAACATGATCATCTCATACAACAGTTTATATCATATCATGCCTTGACCATATCACATCACAGCAAGCCCTGCAAAAACAAGTTAGACGTCCTCTACTTTGTTGTTGCAAGTTTTACGTGGCTGCTACGGGCTTCTAGCAAGAACCGTTCTTACCTACGCATCAAAACCACAATGATTTTTTGTCAAGTGTGCTGTTTTAACCTTCAACAAGGACCGGGCGTAGCCACACTTGATTCAGCTAAAGTTGGAGAAACAAACACCCGCCAGCCACCTATATGCATAAGCACGTCGGTAGAACCAGTCTCATGAGCGCGGTCATGTAATGTCGGTCTGGGCCGCTTCATCCAACAATACCACCGAATCAAAGTATGACAAGCTGATAAGCAGTATGACTATTATCGCCCACAACTCTTTGTGTTCTACTCGTGCATATAACATCTATGCATAGACCTGGCTCGGATACCACTGTTGGGGAACGCGGTAATTTCAAAAAAATTACTACGATCACGCAAGATCTATCTAGGTGATGCATAGCAACGGGGAAAGAGTGTGTCCACGTACACTCATAGACCGAAAGCGGAAGCGTTAGTTAACGCAATTGATGTAGTCGGACGTCTTTGCGATCCAACCGATCAAGTACCGAATGCACGTGTAACATCCCAAAATTCTAAATTTTGGAATGTTATAATAAATAGATAGATTTGATTGATTGTTTGTTTGATTGATTGATTGAGTGAAATTCAAAACTTTTTGAAAGTTAAATGAGAGGAAATAAAAGGACTTTCCCAAACTTTCAATTTCTTTTATGATCTCCGTGAGTTCAAATTCTTTTCAAATACAAAACCCTGGAGAGAAGATGACATGACTTCTTCCATTTATTTAAATGACAAGGGGTGTTGAAAATATTTGAATTTCATTTGAAATTATTTCCAATTCATAAACTTCAAGCAGCTCAATGATTTTCTTGAGAGAAGATAAAATGACTTCTTCAAAACAAATGAAATATGAGTTGGAAGTTTAAAAGAAATAAATTCAAAGTTCTTTTGAATTTATTTTTCAAGTTGGAGTTATTTGAGTTTTATTCAAATTATTTTCTCCAAAATAAAATACATGGAAAATAGGGTAACATGATTCCCTACAATAGAAAATTGGAGAGAAATAAATTTGAATTCATTTTGGTATTTTTAAAATGATTTTTATTGGATTTTAGTAGAGCAGGAGCACTGTTTGAATTATTTGAATTTGTGTAGATTTTATTTGATGCTAGAATAATGTTCATCTTGTAGTAAATCTTTTTCTGAAAATTTTGATATATTATATGCCTATGTAATGTTTTATTTATTTGGTCTTTTTTATTTTTAAGTTTGCCTGGTAAAATGTTTATTTAAAAGAAAAAGAAAAACTTCTTCCGTCGACTGGGCCGGCCCAGCTCCTCACCCAGGCCCAGCCAAGCCGCACCGCCTTCCTCCTGAGCGGGAGTCCGCCGCCAGCACGCCGTTCGCCGCTGCCGTGACCGACCCAGCCACCTCCGGCCGCCTTGCCCCCTCCTCCACGCAACCCCTCGCCCCACCCCCCTCTACATAAGCTCGCGCCGCCGCCGCTTTTTCCTCTCTGTTGCGCCGCGCCGACCCCTCCCGCATCTCGCCGAGCCGCCGCCGCCGCACTCGCCGGGATCCGCCGCCGCAGCGCCGTCGCCCTGCCCCGCACCTCCGACTCCGGCGCCCCGTGTCGCGCTCGACGCCGTCTTTGCCCTCGCCGCCGAGCCCAGGAGCCGCCGTCCCATCCGCAGCCGACGCCACCGCCGCCGGTTTCCCCTCTCCCGAACCGGTATAAACCGCTGATCCGATCTGGTTTTCTTTTAACTTCGTATTTTTTTAAAAAAAATACCCTAGACTAGATCTATTTTCTTAGGTTTTATTAAACAGCGAATGTCCACTGTTTAGATCTTATAAACGAACCTTCGTTAGTTAGTTCTTTTCTTTTTCTGTTATTTTCAGCCAGGGACCTGTCTGTGAATATTTTATTTATAGATCAACCCCTGGTTTTCAAACGACCGTAACTTTTTACTCGTTTGTCCAAATCCAACGAAACCAACGCCCACTTCTTCATTATGATCCCCTCTATCCAGATAAACAACTTAAACATGCTTTTGACAATGTAAAAATTGAGTTTAGTTCAGATTACTATTAAATCTTGTTTCGTCTGTACCTCGAGTTTTATAACTCCGTTTGAGTTGACTCTTTTTGCAAATCAAAGCTCTTGACCTAAACTTTCTGATAAGGCCAAATTCACATAATTTTGGTATTGTTAGGAATTGTTTTATGTTGCAAGATTTATTCGATTGGTTTTGATGTTTTCCGAATCGTACTCTTCGTTCTTTCCGATCTTTTGAGTGATTGCTTATGTGTGGTTACTATTGCTTGCTCACGATAGATTGACCGGAGTGTGATGAGTAGAACTATCAAGAGTTTTGAGTGCGAATCATCTTCATCAACATTGCAGGCAAGTTCACACTTTGATCATATCCCTTACTACCCAGTTTTTATGCATTAGATCAATCCTCAAACATTGCATGATTAGGATCTAATTAAATTGTGGGTTTTGGGAAAGTAGTTGAGGTAGTACCTATTACCTGTTTTATTTTCAAACCCTTGGGAGTTACTTCTACGTTTGCTTATTATGCCATGCTATGCTAGTAGACGTGGATTGGGTGAGTGAATTTCCATGACAGATGTGAGATTGTTAATTAATGGTTTATTTAAGGTGGCAACTTAAACACACATCTGGGTGGATTGAGGCACCTGGTTACTCCAGGACTTGCCTGTCTAGGCACCTGGGTTTCCAGGACTTGCCTGTTTTCTTCGGACCGCCACCCAGGCTCAAAGGGATCATGAGATTATTCAAACTAGAAACTTCCGTGTGCAGCCACATGCTATTATGGGCTCTAGCATAGTTGACTAAGTTGTGCGAACTCTTACAGGGTAGACTAGCAGATGTAGGGGATGTAGGTTGGTACGGTCTACCCTATGTAAGGTGCAAGCGCTTCTGAAAGACTATGTCTCGGTCATCCGTTTCTCAAACATCATGTAGTGCGAGAAATCAAACGGAGGCGATCGAGTCTTGTGGGGAAAAGTGCGCAAACCTCTGCAGAGTGTACAAACTAATCATGATTAGCCGTGTCCCCGGTTATGGACATCTTGAGTATCTAGTACTTGATTTTCATGTGAATCTCATCATGTTACTATAATCAATATTGTTGGGTTTTAATGAGTACTTTTAATTGGGATTGAGAATGCTGTCAACCATTCTCAATGTTTAACAACCACCATGATAGTTAAATAAATTTATTCCTTTGCAGTAGGGAAAAATTGGCTTTTCGCAAAAACTGTAACCATAGAGCTTTTCCACCAGCCAAATATGCATGTAGTGATAGCCTTTATTCATCATTGCTCTATGGTGTGAATTTGCCAGTACATTCAATGTACTGACCCTCTGTGGCTGCAACGTCTCATGTTGCAGGATCTTACGACGAGTAAGTGATACGTTAGGGTTACGATTTCCTATACTCAACTTTGTCGCTGGTCTTGATGGGAATCCACAACCTTGTTGCTTCCGCTATTTTGGATTGAGGTAATAGTTTTTAGGTTATTTTGTACATGTGATTTACCTCTGTTATAAATCCTCAAGTACTGTGTGTCAGCATACCGATCCAGGGATGACACGTAAGCATAGAGACTTGACCCATTCGGGTCGGGTCGCTACAAGATGGTATCAGAGCACATGTTGACTGTAGGACGTGACCCTAGAAACTGGCAAGCCCATAGGAAAGATTTTTCTCTACAACTTCATTTTTTCAAAAAGATCTTTTACCTCTCTTCTCTTCTGAGCTTATTCAAATATTCCCTTTTAGTGAGACCATACCCTTTTTCCCTTTTTTTTGACCACTCGAAGATCTGACTGATGAGACCACTCCAAGAAGGACAAGATATCAGACAACTAAGACCACTTCGGAATGAAGAGGATTTTACCGTATAAATGGAAACTACAACTGTTGAAGACTCCGAAGACTAGGAGATTTTGAAGGCTCTGAAGAATTCCCAGATTTTTAAGACCTAGGAAGGTTACGCATATGGAATTTGACAGACTAAGGAAGTTGTCAATACCCGAGATCAAGGTGTATTGGAGTAAGATTGGAACATGGAGCATTAGAACTCAAAGTTTTGTCAATGAAACCCCAATGAAGGAGATATCAACTATGGAGAGATAGCTCATGGAAATGACAAGAGCAGAAACACGGCTATCCATGATGTTATCGCCCGTTTATGCTATTGTCACCGTGCTGAGTTAAGCATGCACATGCATGGAAGGATTGCATGGTAGAAGGCTGATGGAGCACCTATCAGCAAGAGGTGAAGTTTTAACCTTAGCTGATGTAACACCGGGATCTGGAGTATTACATGAAGAAGTTTAAGGTGGATCTGCAGGAAGCCGTATTTGACAAGGAGCATTCTATGAAGAATTCAGGATCCAGAAACTGAAAGTAGTCAAGCTGGAGGAGCAAAACCTCGAGATACCGGAGATTCGTCAGGAACTGAAAGACAGTATGACCATGGTTCATGCCAAGGATGTTGAAACCCAGAAGTTTGGAATGCAACCCCGGAAATATTAAAGGATGTCATGAGAGACTTCGCGTCAACCGAGATGATTTGGCAAAAGAACTTGAGAAGAACAAGCATGATCAGAAGGAGCCATCGGAGACATGACCAAGACTTGAAGAGCTTGATGATGTTGATATCTATAAACCATTAGAAGTCCCAACCCCTATTATATATTTACGTTAGATGCGACGATTGTGAGCTGTCATTTGTTTGTTGTTTTTCCGACAGCCACAATAAAATCTGCCTTTTCAAAAACTTTTGTTTGTACTGTGTGCATCCCTCTCGATCTCTCTTATCCCACCCCAAACCCATGGACCCAATAGAGTATGAATGGAGATGAGCGTATATTTTCTGGACCGATGAGTCAATTGGAGATGGACCAATGGATTCAGAACATGGAGGATCACATGAAGAATAACCCTATAACCGGAAAGGATATGACCCAGCATGCTCTTCAGTGTTTTGAAAGAGGTGCTGCTACTTGGTGGAGGACGTACCAAACCATCAATGGATGGCAAGGAATAACCACTTGGAAAGAATTTAAGTGGACTTTGTTAAAGTCTTGGCTTGTGTCCCAGAAATTGAGGCCTTATGGAAAGGATATGAAGAAACCTTGTGCATACAAGCTTTGTGGAGAAATAGGACACAACCATAAAGAAAACAAGGACGAATACCCTCATAATCGGAGGATTATCAAAGGAGTTAGCCGAGGATCTGAGGGAACTTTGGTTGGAGATTGTTTCCAAAGGTTTTGTTGTAGCAATGGAAGTTCAGTCTACATTGTTGGGAAAGATCCGTGAAGCTCAGAAGTATGACAAAGAGATTGCTAAGGTAAAAGCGAGGATGAGCAAAGGAAAGGCCAAAGGTTTTGTAAGGATGAGCACGACACCTTCGAAGACCGTGTATATGTTCCCAATAATGCAAAGATCAAGAAGTAAATACTTCAAGAGGCTCATGACTCACCATACTCGATTCACCCTGGAAACACCAAGATGTATTTGGATTTGAAGGAGTGTTTCTGGTGGACTGGTATGAAGAAGGATATTGCGGAGTATGTAGTCGTAGTGATGTATGTCAGAGAGTAAAAGCAGAGCATCAGAAGCCAGCAGGATTACTACAGCCTATGCGATACCGAATGGAAGTGGGATAAGCTTGGCATGGATTTCATTACCGGATTTCCCAGAACCGAACAAGATATGATTCTATCTGGGTAGTAGTTGATTCAATTGACCAAAGTGGCTCACTTTATCCTAGTGAAAACCACCTATACAAGTGAGAAGTTGGCCAAGATATATTTGACTAGGATCGTATGTCTGCATGGAGTTCCGAGGACCATCGCATCAGATAGAGGAACACGGTTTACCTCAAAGTTTTGGAATCAGCTGCACCAGACTTTGGGTACTAGGCTAGAGTTCAGTACAGCCTTTCATCCGCAGACAGATGGATAAATCGAGAGAGTCAATCAGATTCTGGAGGACATGTTGAGAGCGTGTGCGCTAGATTATGGATCTAGTAGTGATGATAATCTACCTTACGTGGAGTTCTCATACAACAACAGTTACCCAGCCAGTTTGAAGATGGCCCCTTTTGAAGCTTTGTATGGGAGAAGGAGCCAGACACCATTGCTGTGGGATGAAGTTGGAGACCGTCAGTTGTTTGGACCAAATGTGATCAAGGATCAAGAGAATGTTAAGTTGCTTCGAGATAGACTGAAGGTAGCTCAGTCCTGGCAGAAGAGTATTGCAGACTCAAAAACGCAAGGAGGTAGTCTATGAAATTGGAGATAGAGCATGTCTTCGTGTGTCCCCTCTGCGAGGAGTTAAACAATCTGGAGTTAAGGGAAAGTTAGCCCCGAGATTTGTAGGACCATACCGAGTTTTGGAGCGTATGGGAGAAGTGGCCAACAAGTTGGAGTCACCCGAAGCACTGTCAGGAGTTCATGATGTGTTTCACGTTTCCCAGTTGAAGAAGTGCCATGCAGAGATGGCCAATATTCCCCTGTAAGGATGCTTGACCCTGGAAAGGATAATGATGTTCCACGAAGTGGAGTATGGACTTCATAAGTATAAGTTTTATCTCGGTATGTGGGATATTCCACGAGGATGAAGAGATGAATTACTATTGGATATAAAGGAGGTATGATGGATCAATGGAAATTCCATGATGAGTCTGAGTAATCATGTCCTAGTTTGGTGCCAATAGAAGGAAAGAGACAGTACAATTGGATGGATTTTAAGTATGCCAGGAAGTTGGATGTTGGGATAATGATCAGTTGCCCAGATGATGTGTTCAAGGATTTTAAGTGATGAGATAGGCCATAACCCACAGGCCCCAGGACCTGCCAAGAAGCAAGCACGCTCTTGCTGAAGGAAAAACCCCGGAAGAAGTTACGACTTTATCAACCGACGAATCTATAGGAGTTTACGCAAAACCCGAGAGTTGTTAAGGAACGATAGATGTTTGTTTGGCTTGCAGAATCAATGGATTTATCCGAACTTGGTTCGTCGACAAGAGAAATTCTGCAATGCTTGTGAGGATGACCGAGTGTTAGCATGCGAGATTCGCTAAACCGTATACAAGGTAATGATTTGGGTGCGGGATGGATTGATCACCATACCGACTTACTCTTATTATTCGCCTTGCTATGTGGGATGGTAAATCTAAGTGACTTACCTATAGCAGAGAGACGACGATCAAGACCTTGTTTGAACCTTAGAATGGTATAAGCATTTTCCCCTGTACAAGGCAGTTGTTGCCAATCGTAGGATATACGGTGAGAATGAAGCCAAACCCGTTTTCTGCAGGAGAAACCATAAATTGTTGACCACCATGAGATATCGATAGTGGTTTAGTATTGGCGCCAGACCCGTCAGCTGAGAAGACTCAGTCTCAGAAGAACCGTACCAAGATGAAAGGACAAAAGTATTGAGGAAAGGTTATGCCACTACCGGAAGAGCCAGAGATGGAATTTCCCGACATCTGGGAAGCCCGACACTGTCAACAATAAGGATGGAGTATATGAGTTTTGATGGAACTGTAACCATGCTTCTAAGGGTGGTAGCACCCGAAACCCCGGAGACGATCGATGGATTTTTGAGAAGACCCCGACCCTAACCTATTTCTTGCTAGCCTCTCCGAATCTCGAGGACGAGATTCATTTTAAGGGTGGTAGGTTTGTAACATCCCAAAATTTTAAATTTTGGAATGTTATAAACAAATGGATAGTTTTGATTGATTGTTTGATTGCTTGTGTGAAATTGAGTGATTCAAAACTTTTTGAAAGTTAAATGAGAGGGAATAAAAGGACTTTCCCAACTTTCATTTTCTTTTCTGATCCTCATGAATTCAAATTCTTTTCAAATACAAAACCCTTGAGCGAAGATGATATGACTTCTTCCATTTAATTAAATGAAAGGGTATTTGGAAATATTTGAATTTCATTTGGAAATATTTCGATTCATAAACTTCACGCAACTCAATGATTTTCATGAGAGAAGATAAAATGACTTCTTCAAATTATATGAAATATGAGTTGGGAGTTTTAAAAGAATCAAATTCTAAGTTCTTTTGAATTTATTTTCAAGTTGGAGTTATTTGAGTTTTATTCAAATTATTTTCTCCAAAATAAAATACATGGAAAATAGGGTAACATGATTCCCTACAATAGAAAATTGGAGAGAAATAAATTTGAATTCATTTTGGTATTTTTAAAATGATTTTTATTGGATTTTAGTAGAGCAGGAGCACTGTTTGAATTATCTGAATTTGTGTAGATTTTATTTGATGCTAGAATAATGTTCATCTTGTAGTAAATCTTTTTCTGAAAATTTGATATATTATATGCCTATGTAATATTTTATTTATTTGGTCTTTTTTATTTTTAAGTTTGCCTGGTAAAATGTTTATTTAAAAGAAAAAAAAACTTCTTCCGTCGACTGGGCCGGCCCAGCTCATCACCCAGGCCTAGCCCAGCCGCACAGCCTTCCTCCCGAGCGGGAGTCCGCCGCCAGCACGCCGTTCGCCGCCGCCGTGACCGACCCGGCCACCTCCGGCCGCCTTGCCCCCTCCTCCACGCAACCCCTCGCCCCCCCTCTACATAAGCTCACGCCCCCGCCGCTCTTTCCTCTCTATTGCGCCGCGCCGCCCCCTCCCGCATCTCGCCGAGCCGCTGCCGCCGCACTCGCCGGGATCCGCCGCCGCAGCGCCGTCGCCCTGCCCCGCACCTCCGACTCCGTCGCCCCGTGCCGTGCTCGACGCCGTCTCTGCCCTCGCCGCCGAGCCCAGGAGCCGCCATCCCGTCCGCAGCCGACGCTGCCGCCGCCGGTTTCCCCTCTCCCGAACCGGTATAAACCGCTGATCCGATCTGGTTTTCTTTTAACTTCGTATTTTTTTAAAAAAATACCCTAGACTAGATCTATTTTCTTAGGTTTTATTAAACAGCGAACGTCCACTGTTTAGATCTTATAAACGAACCTTCGTTATTTAGTTCTTTTCTTTTTCTGTTATTTTCAGCCAGGGACCTGTCTGTGAATATTTTATTTACATATCAGCCCCTGGTTTTCAAACGATCGTAACTTTTTACTCGTTTGTCCAAATCCAACGAAACCAACGCCCACTTCTTCGTTATGATCCCCTCTATCTAGATAAACAACTTAAACATGCTTTTGACAATGTAAAAATTGAGTTTAGTTCAGATTACTATTCAATCTTGTTTCGTCTGTACCTCGAGTTTTATAACTCCGTTTGAGTTGATTCTTTTTGCAAATCAAAGCTCTTGACCTAAACTTTATGATAAGGCCAAATTCACATAATCTTGGTACTGTTAGGAATTGTTTTATGTTGCAAGAGTTATTCGATTGGCTTTGATGTTTTCCGAATCGTACTCTTCGTTCTTTCCGATCTTTTGAGTGATTGCTTATGTGTGGTTACTATTGCTTGCTCACGATAGATTGACCGGAGTGTGACGAGTAGAACTATCAAGAGTTTTGAGTGCGAATCATCTTCATCAACATTGCAGGCAAGTTCACACTTTGATCATATCCCTTATTACCCAGTTTTTATGCATTAGATCAATCCTCAAACATTGCATGATTAGGATCTAGTTAAATTGTGGGTTTTGGGAAAGTAGTTGAGGTAGTACCTATTACCTGTTTTATTTTCAAACCCTTGGGAGTTACTTCTACGTTTGCTTATTATGCCACGCTATGCTCGTAGACGTGGATTGGGTGAGTGAATTTCCATGATAGATGTGAGATTGTTAATTAATGGTTTATTAAGGTGGCAACTTAAACACACATCTGGGTGGATTGAGGCACCTGGTTACTCCAGGACTTGCCTGTCTAGGCACATGGGTTTCCAGGACTTGCCTGTTTTCTTCGGACCGCCACCCAGGCTCAAAGGGATCATGAGATTATTCAAACTAGAAACTTCCGTGTGCAGCCACATGCTATTATGGGCTCTAGCATAGTTGACTAAGTCGTGCGAACTCTTACAGGGTAGACTAGCAGATGTAAGGGATGTAGGTTGGTACGGTCTACCCTATACATAAGGTGCAAGCGCTTCTGAAAGACTATGTCTCGGTCATCCGTTTCTCAAACATCATGTAGTGCGAGAAATCAAACGGAGGCGAACGAGTCTTGTGGGAAAAGTGCGCAAACCTCTGCAGAGTGTACAAACTAATCATGATTAGCCGTGTCCCCGGTTATGGACATTTTGAGTATCTAGTACTTGATTTTCCTGTGAATCTCATCATGTTACTATAATCAATATTGTTGGGTTTTAATGAGTAGTTTTAATTGGGATTGAGAATGCTGTCAACCATTCTCAATGTTTAACAACCACCATGATAGTTAAATAAATTTATTCCTTTGATGTAGGGAAAAATTGGCTTTTCGCAAAAACTGTAACCATAGAGCTTTTCCACCAGCCAAATATGCATGTACAGATAGCCATTATTCATCATTTGCTCTATGGTGTGAATTTGCCAGTACATTCAATGTACTGACCCTCTGTGGCTGCAACGTCTCATGTTGCAGGATCTTACGACGAGTACGTCAATGTACTGACCCTCTGTGGCTGCAACGTCTCATGTTGCAGGATCTTACGACGAGTAAGTGATACGTTAGGGTTACGATTTCTACACTCAACTTTGCCGTTGGTGTTGATGGGAATCCACAACCTTGTTACTTCCGCTATTTTGGAGTGAGGTAATAGTTTTTACGTTATTTTGTACATGTGATTTACCTCTGTTATAAATCCTCGAGTATTGTGTGTGTCAGCATACCGATCCAGGGATGACACGTAAGCACAGAGACTTGACCCATTCGGGTCGGGTCGCTACAGCACGGCACCTCCACGATCTGCACATGTTCAGCTCTGTGACGTCCCTCAAACTCTAGATCCAGATAAGGCCGAGGGAGAGTTCTGTCAGCATGACGGCGTGGTGACGGTGATGATGAAGTTATCGGCCCAGGGCTTCGCCTAAACACTATGACGATATGATCGAGGTGGAAAACTGTGGAGGGGGCACCGCACACGGCTAAAAGATCAACTTGTGTGTTCTGGGGGTGCTCCCCTCCCTCGTATATAAAGGAGGGAGGGAGGAGGCGGCCGGCCTAGGGGGCGCACCAAGCATAGGGAGTCCTACTAGGACTCCCAAGTCCTAGTAGGATTCACTTTCCTATTCGGAGTAGGAGAGAAGGAAAGAGAGGGAGAGGGAGAAGGAAAGGGGGGCTGCGCCCCCACCCCTTGTCCAATTTGGTTTGGGTAGGCGGGAGGCGTGCGCCACCTCTTGGCCCTTCGCCCCTCTCTCCACTAAAGCCCAATAAGGCCCATTACTTCTCCCGGTGAATTCCCGTAACTCCCCGGTACTCCGAAAAATACCCGAATCACTCGGAACCTTTCCGATGTACGAATAGAGCCTTCCAATATATCAATCTTTACGTCTCAACCATTTCGAGACTCCTCGTTATGTCCGTGATCTCATCCAGGACTCTGAACAACCTTCGGTACATCAAATCACATAAACTCATAATACCGATCGCCATCAAACGTTAAGCATGCAGACTCTACAGGTTCGAGAACTATGTAGACATGACCTAGACACGTCTCCGGTCAATAACCAATAGCGGAACCTGGATGCTCATATTGGTTCCTACATATTCTATGAAGAACTTTATCGGTCAAACCGCATAACAACATACGTTATTCCCTTTGTCATCGGTATGTTACTTGCCCGAGATTCGATCGTCGATATCATCATACCTAGTTCAATCTCGTTACCGGCAAGTCTCTTTACTCATTCTGTAATGCTTCATCCTGCAACTAACTCATTAGTCACATTGCTTGCAAGGCTTATAGTGATGAGCATTACCGAGAGGGCCCAGAGATACCTCTTCAAAACACGGAGTGACAAATCATAATCTCGATCTATGCCAACCCAACAAACACCTTCGGAGACATCTGTAGAGCATCTTTATAATCACCCATTTATGTTGTGACGTTTGATAGCACACAAGGTGTTCCTCCGGTATTCGGGAGTTGCATAATCTCATAGTCTGAGGAACATGTATAAGTCATGAAGAAAGCAGTAGCAATGAAATTGTAACGATCATAATGCTAAGCTAATGGATGGGTCATGTCCATCACATCATTCTCCTAATGATTAACGAGCTAGTCTAGTAGAGGCATACTAGGGACAATATGTTTTGTCTATGTATTCACACATGTACTAAGTTTCTAGTTAATACAATTCTAGCATGAATAATAAACATTTATCATGAAATAAGGAAATAAATAATAACTTTATTATTGCCTCTAGGGCATATTTCCCTCAAACGGGTCCATAGGGTGCCCACGAAAACAATGTCCCGCAACATCCCCCATCTCATCAGTCCGCCACAGATCCACACATAGGCAGATCTATCACTCCCTACCTGGTTCCGTCTTCACTCCCCATCGGTCACCGGTGGAATTTTTTGACTTTGTTTCTCATGGCGGCTAAGCACTGCTGGCGGAGGGGAGGACAACGGTGGTAGCGGTGGTCGAAGGATAGAGGAAAGATAGAGACATAGGGACGAGCGAAGATGTGGAATGGACCATGTAAACGGGCCCGATGTACTCACCCAATCAACCACCGCAAACATAGATGGTTATGTGGAGCACTGGCCAGTGGCCCAAGAAACGGCTTGCGATCTGTGCAACGTGACAGCAAACAACGATGAAGCGTTGTGGTTACTCATAGGTCATTTTGTTATACTATTTCTTAATGGACGTACAAGGATAAGTTTTTCTTTCGTTGCAAAGCATGATCTATTATCACCGTCTGGATTTTTTTTTTGAGGAAAGGCCACCATGGCTAGATTTATTGAGTAGAAATAACGTTTACATCATCCACGAGCTCCTTCACCAAATAGTCAGGAGGCTCATCCAACCAACTAAGAGAGTACTTATTACAGAAACTAAATTTCGCTAGCACATGAGCTGCTTGATTACAAGAACGTAAACAATGCTTAAAGATAACCTTTTCAACTGAAGAGACTATGTCCACACACTCCACAAACACCGTCGCTGCTTCGTCCCACCATCGTGTATGAGAGAGTCAGATTCCGCCTCTATCCAATTAAAGCCAAGAGAATTAGCAAATAAAAGACCATCTCTCATCGCCAGAGCTTCAGTAGTGATTGCATCTGCTGTGATAGGAATAAATTTGCATTGACATGCGATGAAATTTCCCTTCCATCTCAAAGAATAGCCGATGTTGCCCCAGTCCTTCATCTGCAAAAAATGATGCATCCACATTTAGTTTGGTGAATCCTTAATCTGTTTTTTAAGATCCAGTCGCCTCGCATTTCATTGATTAGCAGAAGAGAGAGTTACAAAAATGCTGCTAATTGAAGGTGATTAGTAGCAGATGTTGGAGAATGAAATCGCGGGGAGTGGCACGCAGGCTCCCCTCCAACAGTGGATCTATGGTCGATATCTCATGTAATGTCCCCAAAAGGGGGCGCTAGGCCTTTTGCTCCGGCCAGTCTCCATTGCTCGATGTCTCTTCTGTCGGCGCTGATCACGTCGTCAACGCATGGCACCTTTCTCCTAAAAGTGAAGCTGTTGCGCTCCTACCAAATATGCCATGCCACCATCGCCATCATGGTCTTGGTTCCCCTTCTTACTTTTGGTGCTACCATAGAGACAATTGCAGTGATGCCTCCGTTGTCGACTTGCATCATGCCCAAGTAGCCGGGCTGAGTGTGTGGCAGCCCTTCCAAGATGCTGCTTTGGTCCAAATCTCCTTTGAAGTGGGGCATTCCCACAGCAGGTGTGTCGAGCTCTCCAAGCTTCGGAGGCACGGCTGACAGAAGTAGTCGTTCTCCCATCCGCGCCGCTGCAGGCGGTCGTTGCACCAGAGCCTATCGTGGTACAGCAGACACATGAAGAATTTGATTTTCCCCAGTGACCGTACCTTCCAGACGAGCTGCTGGAGTGCTCCTCTTGGCAGCGTGGCGAATTGCGCATCGTAGGGTGCTTTGGCATTGTACTGGCCCCCGACCAGCAGGAGATCTCATCTTCCGTGTCTTCATTCAGAATTATGTTGGCTTCGCGAATGCGGCACCGGAGCGATATGAGTTCCAGTATGATCTTCATTGCATTGCCCCTCCGAAGATCAAGGATCCATCTGTCGTCTCAGAGGGCCTCGACCACTGATCAGTTCTTCCTTGATGAATTTGCGAATAGGAATGAGAACCGCAGCCTGAGTGGCTGATCGCCCAGCCAGGTGCAATTCCAAAAGGAGGCCTTCCTCCCATTGCCAACAGCCACCGCCGTTTCTGACGCGAACAACTCTCTGTCATCGCATGGTGATCTGGTGCCCACCCACGGCCTATCTGGATGCTTCCATGCAAGCCAAAGCTAGCGCAGGCAGAGCGCGAGCGCAAACCGCTCCATGTCTGGGATGCCTAGACTGCCGTAGTCTACCGGTGAGGTGATGAGCTTCCAGTTGACCTTGCACTTCCCTCCGGTGATTTCCTCGTCCTGGGTCCAGAGGAAAGGGCGCCGCTCCTTGTCCACCTCCTTATGGAATTTCTTTGGGGCATGCAGGACCGCAAGGGCGAAGGCCGGCAGTGCAGAGAGCACACACTACACCAACACCCGGCAGCCTGCGATCGGCATGAGGCGACCTTTCCAGCCCGCCAACCTTGCGCGGATGCGATCAAGAAGGTACTGCAGGTGGACTAACCTGGTCCTACTGAAGCAAATAGGTAGGCCTAAATATCTAATTGGAAACTTGACGATGGCACCGCCGAAGCTTTCCAAGACGTGGCCGAGGTCTATGTCGTCGCATCGAATTGGGGCTGTAGATGATTTCCGCGGGTTCATGCGTATTCCTGATGCCTCGGCGAAATCTGTGAGGAGCTGCATGAGGAAATCCATCTCCTGACGCACTGGTTGGCGAAGTTGACTGCATCGTCGGCGTAGAGTGTCACCCGGAGCCTGGCGGTTCATTTCGGCAGCAGCGCGAGCGTGCCATCTTGCGTCGCCGCCTCCAGCAGCCTGTGCAATGGGTCGATTGCCAAGATAAAAAGGATGGGGGACAAGGGATCACCTTGTCTTAACCCGCGTTGATGACTTATGCTCGGTCATGTGTCCCCATTGAGCATGCATTAGGAAGATGCAGACGAGAGGAGGAGCGCGATCTAGTCCCGCCATCTTGAAGGGAAGTCCATTTGTTGCATGAGCTCCATGAGGTATTCCCAGGATATGGTGTAAAAGGCCTTGGCGATGTCCAGTTTGAGCAGCAGTATTGGTGTTTTCTTTCTCTAAAACTTTCTGACACAATTTTGGACATACAGAAAATTGTCATGGATCCCCTTTTTCTTCTGGAAGGTGCTCTGGGCAGGTGATACCAACAGGTCCAGCACTCCTACGAGTCTGATAGACAGAACTTTTGTGATCAGCTTCGCCACCGAGTGTATCAGGCTAATGGGTCGAAGTCTCCCATCTGGACAGCCTCGTCCTTCTTCGGCGGTAACACTATGAGGGTGCGGTTGAGGGCAACAAAGTCACCGTCAGCCATCCTGTAAAACTTGTCAAACACCGCCATAACATCATCCTTGATAATCTGCCAACATGCTCTGAAGAATGTTCCGTTGAAACCATCGGGCCCTGGCGCCTTCTCTACCGGGGACGCGCGGATCACCGCCCATACTTCCTCCTAAAAGAAAGGGTTGTCGAGGCCACCCCATGCATGCAGTCTTGGTAGCTCGATTGCTTCCCAGTTGATCATGCGAGTCCAATTTCTTTTTTGCCCCAACAAAGAGAAGTGCTTGTGAACATCGGTGTGGCTACTTGTGAGTGCGCCTGCTGAGTGGATGCATTGGATGAAGTTTTTCCGCCACCTGGAAATCTGCTTTACTTGGAAGAAGGCAGTGGTGGCGTCGCCTGCACTCAGCCAGGTGATCCGCGAAGCATGCCGCCTCCTAACGCGCTCGAGTGCCGCCAAACCAACGATCTTCAGCTTTAGGGTTTTCCGCATTTCCAGCATTTGCAAATTTAACACATCTAATTCCGGATCTGATTTTGACCATTTAGTTTGAGACAACTCCAATGCCCTAGATGAGGATTGGAAATTCCAAATGATTGAAAGAATTGATATTGTCCGGAATTAGTTGTGTTAAATTTGCATAAAGTACACTAGCAAACATGCCCGTGCATTGCAACGAAAGAAAAAATATATTACATGCCCTTATGCTAAAGTCCCATCTTGTATGTAATTATGTCGCCATTTATGCTCCTTCCCACCCCCGTTGATAATGATAGTGTTTAAACCCTTCTCGTCTCTAGTTAACGAACTTATACTACATAACGTCCGGTAGGCAGTCAGGGAGCAGCCGGACTGCTAGCAACAACAGCAGAAGCGAAGGGCCAGGCACGCCCATTGGGTGCACCCAACAGCCACGAACACGCCGCCGACGAAGGGCGACAAGAGGGTTGCCCCTTTTCATGTCCCCCACCATCACCGATGATGGCGGGAATTTTAGTGTTTGCCCTTCATTTGTTTTGATGAAGCCGCATTCATGTCCTCGAGTAGCGCCTCCTTCAGCTTCACTATCATCGGGTGGAAGAGGAGTTGTACATTGAAGTGGATTTTTTTAATATAATTTTTAAAGATTCGAATCCAAACGGGTTTTTACAATGCTGGTAGTTTGGTTTGCAACATTATATACCGTTCTTTTTTTCACTATTTGGACTTGGCCCAAACAGAAGCATTTTACATAGACATCACATAGGCTCTTTCTCTACGTCAAAAGAAACATGCACGTAGAGAGACCAAAATTGCACACACTCATCTCTTCCCATTCCCCATTCTCAATAATTTAAGAATATATTGAATAAATCCATGTGTAATATGGATTAACCATGCACATAAACAAATATTAATAAATATTCAATAATGAAAGAGCATTAATGATGGTAGAAACAAAAGTACACATTATTATAAATAAAACAATTACCTTGTGGGAGATAGTCATATGTTACATCAAGCTGACAAGTTTATGTTCCTCCAGTTGCTTATCATCATCCAATGAAACTTTTCTTCATTCATCAGTTCAGAACTCAAAGATAATGTCAACGTGGTTGGTGACGGAGGTGATGGCAATGGATCACCAATTATACCCTAAACAACCAATTCAGAGCATTTCAAAACCCGAGATAATGTTGAGATGGTTGGTGACATGTGATGGCTCCAGATTAAGATCATTTTGCTTTTTTGAAATCCTCAACATCGGCCAATTCAGTTGTGCCATCAATTTTCTACTATAGCAACAAAAATTGAAGTTTTTTCTTAGGGAAACAAAAATAGAAGTTTAACCTTACATGAAGATAGGATTAAAGGGTGATTCATTGATGGAGTAACTAGATAATGCGAAAATCAGTAGCAATAATAAAAAAGAGTTCAAGTAATCACTAATAATATATTTCTTGTCAACTCTGCAGAAGACTTGCTACCTGTTGATACAACCAATTGACTCATGCCCAAACACCTCTCATGTATAAATGTACATATAGGGACTCAGTGCTACATATTAATTCTACTCATTGCTACATATGAATGCTTGTGAATTCTTCAGGTTACAGCAAGCAACTGAAGGATATACAAAATCATGAAAATTCTTCGTTCTTCATGCAGATGAAGATACATCATTAATTGTCCTCACAACACATCAAAGCTTACTTCCAACGATTTAAAATGCATGTCACTTTTCTTTGCCAAACATAAGGAAAAAATAAACTAAGGCAATGACGCTAGAAGACTTCTCTTTGCCGAACAAATGGAAAAAGGAAAAATCTAAGGTAATGACGATGGAAGCTATGGTTACAGGAGTAAAAGGTCATGGTGAAGAATAAAGCCCAAAACTCATGCTCTTTTCAAATTTTAATTTTAAGTAAATTCCGAAACATAACAGAATTGCTACTTAAAGGTTGCTCGTGTTCTGAACAACATGATTTATTAACCAAAAGTAGGAATTTTCAGGTTTGGAGGGCGCAAATACAGACATTATGTTGAACATGCATTGGTAAAAAAATGGTAAACTGAAGTGCACTCAAATGAACACATATGCACGTCGGTAAACTGTACATTGTACACACTGCGAGCGCAACAGATTTTCGTGTGAAACTGAAACTACACACTTTAAAGAAGATTCAAAATAGCACAGAACCACATGACGTGAGACGTTTATGAGCTCGGCTTCAGCAACAATCATACCTTCCTTGCCTGCCTCTTGCAAGGTTAGCTTCAGTACGTACCTCAAACAAAGAACCGGCAGATTGAGTTACGACAAAGTGTGGAGCATCTCGTCACTTCTGAATCCATATTACCACTGCAACAGTTTTTATCTGCAGCCAAGAAAGATTCACTACTTGCTCATCATGGAAATTCTCAGAACAACAACTATGCTGATAGGCATGATGACATCAACCTCTTCACGAAGGGTAGAAACACAATCGTCTTCTTCCGGATGGGTTGGATGACGGCTTGCTGCCGCGGGCGCTCGACCTGTTGTCCATGATGCGGAGTTTGCACCACTTGAGGGATTCGAGTTTTCGAGCGCCTGGACGCCCGCGAGCCAGAGACTGGCCACCACATCAGCTAGCCGCCAACCGTCGTTGAGCCTGTCTCAGCCGCGTTCTTTTCCTTGAGCAGGACGACCACCCGTCCCGCACACCGGTGTCACAACCAGAGGAAGCTTGGTCATCGCATATGTCGCCATACGAAAGAATTATAGGGAAGATAAGGGGATGCGACGCTGATCTTTGCTGTAGCGGCAGGGGGCGGGGAGAGATCAGCGGCGGGATGTGCTCGAGAGATGGGGCTTAGGCCGGCATCGATTTGCGTTCAGCTCCGCAGCGAGAAGAACACCTGAGCAGGTGCCGTAGAGGAGCAGATCCGGGCTTGGGAGGGATTTGACGATGGTGGCGATGTCGGCCACCTCTTGCACCCGTTCGGCAACAGACCAATTAGCGCGCTCGTGGTACGAACACAGTGGAGGAAAAAGGAACGGCCACGGGTTGCTCCTCCTCGTCCGGTAGTGGAGACAGCCATGGGTTGCTCCTCCTCGTCCGGTAGTGGGGACAACCATGGGTTGCTCCTCCTCGTCCGGCAGCGTCTTTGAATCAAAGCCAATCCATCTGCTCAATAGATAAATTGCTTGCAATGTTTAGAGTTGGGGATGCATCGGTCTCTTTTTCCGAGTAAAAAATAGGGCGATTGAGGGTGCGCCTGCGAAGGAGGCGGCCGTAGCGGAGGCCCGCCGCAGCAAAACAAAAGAAACAAATAGTTTTTTTCCTCGCCGAATCGTTTTCTAGCCCTTTCTTATAATTATATTACAGTATTAGATAAGATTAGTATCTCCTTGATATAGAAAATAAATATACAGGTGTTGAAGAAAAAAAACTAAAAGCATAAATTCATGAGAAGAAGCGTATTGTGACGATGAACTCATGGAGTCAATCCGTACTTAGGGAGGACTAGCAAACATGTCCGTGCGTTGCAACGGAAGAAAATAAAATATCATGATGCATAATAATATGAAAATGTACAAAATTTTATTGTAGATATGACGATACCATTAAAAAAAGATTGTAGATGAGTCAATTATTCAAGTATTGGCCCATTACAGATAAAACGATATCTCAGCAGTAAAAACTACACATCACATCACGTGCTTAACACATCACCATAGTTATGTTTTTTAAGCTAGGCCCAAAAAATTGAAAATAGCATGTCAACAGAATAAGATAAGAAAAGGACAAAGCATATCTTTTTCATGACAAATATATAAAAGTAAGCTACATTCTATAGGATTGATTCATCAATCTTCTATCACACATCCCATGATGAATTGGGGTTTACACATGAGCAATCAGTAGTTTTCAAGTTCTCTACACATGTACTGGATAGCATTTTGGTCAGCTGGAGATAATAAGAATAGAATGTCAAAACTTCAAAGGAAAATATTCAAAGAAAATATATAATTATAATGAGCTCTTAAAACATCTTCCATGCAATTTCTTAAACTGTTTCTCACATAAACTTACCAGGCCAATCACGTCCTTCGACTGTACCATACGTATGCCACCTACAGTCATCTTCGTTCATGTTTTGAAAAGCTGCGTTTTAAACCGCCCCCCAACGGGAGGAACATAAGGTCCTAGGTTCATTAATCTATGCCAAACAGAGAAAAGTCCGTTATAAAAAGGCTGAAATTACTGAAAAAGTCTGTCAATGCTAGTAAACATGAAAGTTCAACAACGTTGGTGTATGCATTGGTAATGCAAGCATTCATTCATATTAGCTAGAGGTACCTTTAAATAGCCGGGCTACTGAAAAACATACATCCCCTCTCGCCATGTACATGAGAATGCTACCTCAAGGCAGCCACATCAACAAAGGTCTTGCCACAGTTGTCATAGTTGCAGAAGAAAATGATCTATGTGGCTGGTTCGACCTTGTGCGGCTGCGTCTCCAGCTCCTGCTCATGCTTTTCTTTTCATTATTCCAGTACACATCGTATTTGAGTTCTTAAACAACTAAACCACAAAATTAGTTTTGTATGGTAGGAGTTGAATTAAGGTTTCATATACAATTTAGAATTTATACTCAGAAGTGGACATACAGTATCCCTGCAAAAAAAATCCACATGTATAGTACATAGTTTGGAAAAAAGTTACTCAACAATATCTATGCAACAGCCTGAAGCAACACAGTGCAGATTCAGTTAACTGGAAGCAGGAGCACCGTCGATCTCCGATCACGCGGTCGACAAGGCCAACTTACCGTTTCGTCCAGCGGGACACCTCTGACCGCAGATATACAGATGGACGGCTGGAGTGGATGTGATAGTAGTAGCTTAATATTACCGCTAGCTGTAGTGGAGTCACCTGCTTTCTTCGCTTTTCACTTTCTGCAGCTATTTAACAGAGCCGATCCTTTGTGTGGATGGCATCTACTCTTGTAATTGGGTTGTGCCCTAAGCCGCCGTGTTCCGGCTGGCACAAACCCTGGTTCTTCCCCTTGCAATTCCTCTGAAATCAACATCCCAATTCGAGTGATTCTTGGTGTTTTTTCTATTATGTGTTAAAGTTCAGCGACAGTCCTAGTTCGATCCTGTCAATTGGTATATAAAGCATGGTTTAATCCTCGGAGGTGGCATAGGTGGACTCCAGATCGGATCTGGGGAAAACCGAGCGGCTGCGCGTAGCAGGGAGGAGACGGCGGCGATAGACAGCTCGGAAGCAGGATCGGACCGGTGAGTGGTTTCTGAAGAAAATTTCTTCAGTGTCAAATCCCACCCAACCCTCCCTTCCAGTGCTTATTCTCTGCCTGCGGACAGCGTTTGCGGCGGCAGGGACGACAAGCTGGGTACTTCAGGTCAGGTTTCCGGGACACCGGAGTAAAATCCCTCCCTCCTCGCCCAAGAAGCAATTCCGGCCAAGGTATACAATTCTTGAATGATCAATCCTCCTCTGGATCACATGGCAAAGGAGGATGAGCCGTTAGAAACGGCGTCTCTGGAGTTGGAATCGCTATAGCTGGATATCAAAACCCTGAGGCAAAACAGAGAGGACGATAAGAAGGAATTCTATGATTTCACAGAAATTGTCAACAAGAATTTTGCCAGCATTGATAGGAATTTCAAAAAGATCCAGGCCAGCCTGCGCAAGCTGACAAAAGAAGAGAGGACAGAAGAATAAGAAGAAGAAGATCCAAGCCCTCAGTCTGCACATGGGAGCACTATTCCTCTGGGCCGCCCCCAAGCAGTTGTTAGCTTCGAACCAGGGTGAAAGAACAGGGGCAACAATAGTTGGATCTGTTGTTCTCACAAACAAAGCAACAGGAAAAGAAGTCAATCTGGACGGCACACCTAAAGGGCCTTACAGACATCCTAATCATATAGCCAAAGTAGAATTGGCCACCCCTCAGAGTAATGCTACAACAAACCAAGGAGCCATGCAAGCAGTAGAAGAGATAATTGTAGATGCTCATCGCCAAGACATACAAAGAACAAGACCCCAGCATACTGATGTGCGCACGTATATATTAAGTGTCAAACCTGCTAAACTCAATATCTCTGAATTTGATGGTACTGATGCAGATTCCTGGATACAGAACATAGAGCAGTTCTTTGAAGCTTCAAGAACACCTCTGGATCAAAGAACTGAGATTGCAGTTTCTTATTTAAATGGAGAGGCTATACAGTGGTGGAGAGGTACAGGATACATGGTCACTAACATGCCCTGGCATAGATTCTATTCTCACTAAACTGGCAGATTTGCTCTCACTTCTGTGTGTGAAAATGTGAAGGCTTTTCACAGTTTAACACAATCTAGCACTGTGGGACAATACATCACTATGTTTGAACAGAAGATGAACTTAATGAGGAGGGATAATCCTGCAATCCCTGATGATTACTATATGAACAATTTCATCTCTGGGCTGAATCGTTACATACAGAGCCAACTGGAGTGTCCGCAACCTACCACTATACAAAAAGCTATGTGGTTTGCTAGAAGAATGGAGAACTCTTGCCCTCCTACACCAAAAACCTACACTCCTTACTACAAGAAACAAGCAACTGCAGAAATAAACAAGCAGCATGTTCCTGTTTCTACCCCTGCAGCTACTGTCATACAACAGGCCAGAGAAAAAGGGATATGCTACAAGTGCAAAGAACCCTGGTTTCTAGGGCACAAGCAAGTATGTAAGATGTCACAAAAGGCACAAATTCAAGCTCTGCAAGAACTAAACAGTGATAAGCCTGAAGTGATTTATATCATTGATGCAGAGGAAGAAATGTCTGAAACTGAAGAAGAGTTAGATGATAAACAACAACTCAAGATTTCCATGCATGCAGCTAGTGGTTTACCAGAAGAGTCTACTAAGCACACATTTACTCTTCAAGTCAAAGTGGGACAAACAATGGGACTTGCTCTAGTAGACAGTGGGAGCACTACCACTTTTATGTCACCACAGGCTGCTCAACAAGCTGGTTGTACCATTACTCCACTGAAGAGAGTGCAAGTCACTGTGGCCAATGGGGGCAAACTAACCAGTGATTTCTCTTGTTTCAAAACAACATACTCCATACAAGGAGAGAGTTTTCAATCTGATATCAGAATTTTGGACCTCACTGGTGTAAGGGCATATTTATCCCCAAGATGTTTTGGTGATTGATGACAATGCTTGTGCGGACTAATCGTGTGCATTTAGTTCTTTCAGAGTTTCTTCCATTGGCACGAGACGATTTCCTCCCCTCGGTGTTGTATTCAAGATGGTGTAGCTCCTTCGTTTTGTTGTTGGTGGACTAGTTTCGTAGGAGTCACCGTACTATCAAGAGGGGATCCGCTTTGGTAAGACTTGGGTGGAATTACACGTACACATCCTTATCACACCCGTCGTCTTTCCTTCCGCATCTCTGGAGCTGCCGTTTTCCCCTTGCTTTGCTTTGCTCTACCCCAGCGGTAGTACCGCGACCATAGCGGTAGTCTCGCCGAAGCTCCCCAGCGGTAGTACCGCTCTCGGAGCGGTAGTACCGCTCCAAGCGGTAGTACCGCTCTCCGAACGGTAGTACTGCTTGGGATTTTTGGCCGTAGTACCGCTGTGCGTCTGGGCTACTTCTGCCTCGATTCTCGAACGAAGTTTTTCGTGTCGGGTTTTGCGGCACTAAGGGAGGTAGTAGGAGCGGTAGTACCGCCCTGGGGTCAGGGTCCCGGGCAGCGCGGCAGTACCACTGGTTTGAGCGGTAGTACCGCCTGGAGCGGTAGTACCGCCCTTCCATAGCGGTAGTACCGCTCTGTGCGGGGCTGGTGAGTGGGATAACGGTTGGTTTGTTCCTCCCACTATAAAAAGGGGTCTTCTTCCCCAAAGTTGACCTACCTCTTTCCCCCAAAGCTCCATTGTTGCTCCAAGCTCCATTTTCGCCCGATCTCTCTCCCTAGCCAATCAAACTTGTTGATTTGCTCGGGATTGGTTGAGGAGGCCCAGATCTACACTTCCACCAAGAGAAATTTGATTCCCCCCACTTATCCCTAGCGGATCTTGTTACTCTTGGGTGTTGAGCACCCTAGACGGTTGAGGTCACCTCGAAGCCATACTCCATCGTGGTGAAGCTTCGTGGTGTTGTTGGGAGCCTTCAAGTGTTGTGGAGATAGCCCCAATCTTGTTTGTAAGGTCCGGTTGCCGCCTTCAAGGGCTCCAATAGTGGAATCACGGCATCTCGCATTGTGTGAGGGCATGAGGAGATTACGGTGGCCCTAGTGGCTTCTTGGGGAGCATTGTGCCTCCACACCGCTCTAACGGAGACGTACTTCCCCTTAAAAGGAAGGAACTTCGGTAACACATCCTCGTCTCCACCGGCTCCACTCTTGGTTATCTTGTCCCTTTACTTTTGCAAGCTTACTTGAGTTATATCCATTGCTTGCTTGTGTGCTTATTGTCTTTGCATCATATAGGTTGTCCACGTAGTTGCACATCTAGACAACCTATTTCATTGCAAGATTTAAATTGTTAAAGAAAAGTCTAAAAATTGTTAGTTGCATATCCCCCCCCCTCTAGTCAACCATATCGATCCTTTCAATTGGTATCAAAGCCTCGTCTCTTTATTAAGGACTTTGTCGTCCGAAGAGTATGGTTGACACCCACGACGGTGCGGAGGAGCACTCCGGTGTGAATCCCATCTCGTCCACGGCCGAAGGGGGAGCCTCGGTCTCTCGTGAGGAATTCAATGTGGCTTTAGACACATTGAAAACCTCTATGATGTCCGAGGTTAAAAGCATGTTTTCTGATTTCTTAGACGGACTTAAACTATCAACCTCGCCGATGAAAGTGGGTGATCCCACTAACAAGGTGACGGATGCTACCTCCGACAAGGGGGAAACTAACAGTGAAAAGAGTCCGTCTACTAGTGGTAGAAATGGCACCGGCATCTTTGCCAATGTGGAACCCCCAGTGTATAGAGGACCGATCCCCTCTACTCATTTGAATCATGCCGGTCCTCCTCCTAAATATGTGAAAAATGAAGATTTTGACGCTTGGCTTTATCGCTTCAAGCGTCACTTAAAACATGTGAACACTAACCTTTGGAGAATTATTGAAGAAGGTTTCTATCCTCATGATCCAAGCAACTTCACCCCTCGAGAAGAAGTGAACAATCAATTCAATGAGAGTGCTCTCTTCATCATCCAAGATGCAATCCTTCCCGAAGATCTCCCTCATCTTTGACCTCATGCCATGGCTAAAGAAGCATGGAAATGTGTCGAGCATCTCTATCGAGGAAGTGCTAGCATTCAACGCTCCAACTATGAAGTGGTGCAAGATGAAGCCAATGAGTTTGCAATGAAAGAGGATGAAGAACCTCGTGAGCTCTTTCGAAGAGTGACCAAACTCGCGGTCGCACTCCGAGATCATGGGAGCAAGGACATGGATCACAACTGGATAAAGCGCAAGTTCCTCAAGGCCATGATGCCCTATAACAAGGCCATGTCCTCCGTCATTTGCCAAAGACCGGACTTCCACTCCATTCCCTCTGGTGAAGTGTTGGATGAGTTTGTTGCAATGAGCATCTTGGACAAGACCGCCGACAATGCGGTGCTCCGTTCCCAAAGGGCAAAGAAGCCCAATCTTGCCTTGAAGGCCAAGGTTAGTGTGGAAGAAGAAGAAGAAGAGGAAGATGAGGAAAGCAACCCCGAGGACACGAAGTATGATTATCATGAGCACATGGCTCTTGCCTCAAGACAGTTTTGGAGTAAGAAGAATACAAGACCCAACTTCAACAAGAAGAACTCAAGTGGCCTCAAGGGGAAGCAACGAGTTAGAACTTGTTTCAACTATGGCAATGTTAGCCATTTTGTTGCGGATTGTCCCTACAAGAAGCGGGAAGACAATGGTGGCAAGTTTATCCAAAAAGACAAAGCCAAGTCCTTCCCCAACAAGAACAACTTCACCAAGAAGACTCCTTCTCGCGGGTTGGTGGTTCAAGAAGAATACCGTGAGGATGACGATGATGATGAAGATGGTGAAACAATGGCCATGGCATCCGTTGCCATTGTCACAACTCCCCGGGTGTCTCTCTTCGATGCACCTAACGAGAACATCACCGCCAAGTGCCTCATGGCTAAGGCCACCAACAAGGTAACCTCCAACATCAAAACCACCATTATTCCTAACCCTCCTTCAACGGATGACTTTGATAATGGTAAGGGGTCTAATGAGGAGATCAATGAATTTGAGTCCTTCATGAGTAAGCTCAAGGGCAAATCCAAGAAGCACTTTGTTGCTCTCTTGGAACAACTTGGTGAAGCCAATGACATGATCGAGGCTCATGAAGAAACCATCTCTAAGATGGAAAGTCATAGTCGTGACTATGCCGATGAGATATCGGATCTCTCTAATGCTCTTGAGGAAGAGCGTGAGCATCATTTGGCTCTTGAGGAGTCACACAACGATGGTCATGCTAAACTAAAGAAAGATCTTGATCATGCTCTTGTTGTGTCTCGTGTTCTAGCTTCTGAGAAGGCTAAACTTGGGGTTAATCATGTTAGACTCACGGAGGAGTTTGATGTACTTGACAAGGCCCACAAGGTCTTGAAAGGTGTTCATGCTACCCTCAAGGAGTCTCATGCTCAACTCCAAGTTAAGCTAACCAAGGAAAAGGCCACATTTCCTCACATTGTCTTAATTGATAATGCAAATGCTACTAACCCATGTTGTGAGCATGTGCATCTTGTGGAGGAGAATGCCAAGTTGAAGGAACAACTCGAGAAAGGTCTTGTGTCGTGCATACAAGGCGAGAAGAACCTAAATGACCTTTTGAGCAATCAAAAGGAAGTTGTGGGCAAGGAGGGAGTCGGGTTCTCACCCAAGTCCAAGAACAAGAAGAAGAACAAGGAGAAGAAGAGCAAGACCAATCGACCTCCTCCGCTCACGCAAACCTTTGTGAAGGAGGGAGAAGGTGCTCCTAAGGAGAAGAAGAACAATGGGAAGAGTGGTGATGCCAAAGAGCGCAAAGCCATCTCTCCCAACAAAGCCGGCGACTTTAACCCATCTTATGTGTTGTGCCGTGCTAGTGATGGGCATGTTTATGCTAAATTTGTTGGTTCTCCTTATGAGTACATTGAATGGTCTATTTGGGTTCCTAAGACCCTTGTTACTAACATCAAAGGACCCATTACTCAATGGGTACCTAAAACCAAGCATTGATCTCTTGTAGGTGTTTGCTTCCGGTGGGGGATCATGGTTGCTCGATAGTGGAGCAACAAATCATATGACCGGGAGCAAGGACTTGGTGGTGGACGTGCACAAGATCCCATCTATGCCCACCAATGTCGAATGGGGTGATGCCTCACATTCTAAGGTATTGGGTCTTGGCAAGGTTGTCATTTCTCATGATCTAACGATCGAGAAAGTCATGCTTGTTGAGTCCCTTGCGTTCAATTTACTTTCCGTTCGTCAACTCGCACTCATGGGCTTTGCCACCTTCTTTGATATCGATACTGTGGCCCTCTTGTGGAGCAAGACTCTTAAAGTAGCCTTTGTTGGGCATGTCGAGAACGGTCTCTATGTGATTAATTTTTCAGAGCAACCCACTAAGACCGCGACATGCCTAATGGCTAAAGTTGATGTGGGATGGCTTTGGCATCGCCGTTTAGCCCACGTCAATATGAGATCTTTGCAAAGTCTTCTCAAGGGGGACCATGTTCATGGACTAAGAAATGTTAGTTTTGCCAAAGATCAGTTTTGCAGTGCTTGTATCGAAGGAAAGCTTCATGAGACGGCTCACCCTCCCACGACTATCATCTACTCAAAGAGACCCTTGGAGCTCCTGCACATGGACCTCTTCGGGCCTCCATCCTTTGACAGTCTTGGGGGTAGAAAGTATTGCTTGGTGATTGTGGATGATTATTCAAGATACACTTGGGTATACTTCTTCAAGAGGAAGAGTGAGACTCAACAAACTGTCATCGACTTTGCAAATGAAGCTCAACGTCAACATAATGCAAAGATTCTGACAATAAGAAGTGACAACGGCACCGAGTTCAAGAACTACACCTTGGATGAGTTTCTTAGTGATGAAGGGATCAAGCATCAATATTCTGCACCATATACCCCTCAACAAAATGGTGTTGCAGAGAGGAAGAACCGGACGTTGATGGATGCGGCAAGGACCATGATGGCGGAGTTCAAGTCTCCATACAACTTTTGGGCCAAAGCCATCAACACAGCTTGTCATGCATCCAATCGGCTCTATCTCCGCAAAGGCTTGAACAAGACTCCGTATGAGATACTCACCAGGAACAAGCCCAATCTCAAGTACTTCCGGGTGTTCGGGTGTAAGTGTTTCATTCTCAAGAAAGGTGTTCGTTTGTCTAAATTCGAGGCTAGAGCTCATGAGGGCATATTTGTTGGTTATGCTACAAACTCTCATGCTTACCGTGTTCTCAACAAGTCCAACAGACTCATTGAGGAGATGTGTAACGTAGAGTTTGATGAAAATAACGGCTCCCAAGTGGAGCAAAGTGGTACTTGTGATGTAGGTGATGAAATTCCTCCCCAAGCCATAAGAAGAATGGGTATTGGTCATATCCTACCCATTGAGGAACCCCTTGTGGCCGAAGGAGAAGGACAATGCTCCACCTCGGTGGAGCCTTCACCTACTCAAGACCCACACGCTTCCGAAGAACAAAGTGAAGGCCCTCAACCTAGGGAACAAGACCAAGGGCAAGATCAATCACAAGATGGTGGTGAACCTCCACATGATGCCCAAGGTCAAGTTCTTCCCCTCTAGCAAGTTCAAGATCATGAGCAAGCTCAAGATCAAGAACAAGCTCATGACGACGCTCAAGATGATCAAGTGAACCCTCCACCTTCGACATCCGAGGAGGAATTGGAGCGTCGTGCCATGAAGATTGCTTCCAAACTCACCACCAAAGGTCATCTCATGGAGAATGTGGTTGGAAGCCTAAGAAAGGGGGTAAGCACTCGTAGACAATTAGCAAACTATTGTGAACATCACGTGTTTGTCTCTTGTGTTGAACCCCATAAGGTCTATGAGGCGCTCGAAGACTCGGATTGGCTCAATGCCATGCATGAAGAACTCAACAACTTCGAGTACAACAAGGTGTGGAGATTGGTGCCAAGGCCTTCCGGGAACCATAACATCATTGGAACTAAGTGGATCTTCGAGAACAAGCAAGATGCTCATGGGAACATCATTCGCAACAAGGCAAGATTGGTAGCACAAGGCTACTCCCAAGTCGAGGGTATCGACTACGGTGAAATCTTTGCTCCCGTTGCTCGCCTTGAATCCATTCATTTGTTGATTGCTTATGCTTCCCATCACAACTTTAAGTTGCAACAAATGGATGTTAAAAGTGCTTTTCTTAATGGTCCTATTAATGAGTTGGTCTATGTCAAGCAACCCCCCGGGTTCGAGGATCCCTTCTTCCCGGATCATGTGTATCAACTCGATAAGGCGCTCTATGGCCTTAAACAAGCCCCACGTGTGTGGTATGACCACCTTACCGAGTTGTTACAAGATCGTTGATTTGAAGTGGGGCTAATCGATCCCACTCTTTTTACTAAGAAGGTCAAAGGGGAGTTGTTTGTATGCCAACTATATGTTGATGACATTATCTTTGGTTCCCCTAACAAAGCTTTCAATGAAGAATTTGCCGCTCTCATGACCTCTGAATTCAAGATGTCTTCGATGGGAGAGTTGAAGTTCTTCCTTGGTTCTGATGTCAAACAAAGAAGAGAAGGTACCTTCATCAACCAAGCCAAATACACTCAAGACATGCTCAAGAGATTCAAGTTAAGTGATGTCAAGCCGGCCTCTACTCCAATGCCCACCAAGTGCCAACTTGACATTGATCCCAATGGTAAAGCGGTGGATCAAAAGGTATATCGCTCCATGATTGGCTCCTTGCTTTACCTTTGTGCATCTAGACCGGATATCATGTTGAGTGTGGGGATGTGTGCATGGTTTCAAGATGCACCGAAGGAAAGTCACTATGTGGCCGTCAAGCGAATCTTTCGATATTTGGCTCATACCCCAAACTTTGGCTTATGGTACCCCAGAGGGGCAAACTTCAAGCTAGAAGGATTTACGGATTCCGATTGGGCGGGAGACAAAGTGGATAGGAAGTCCACTTCTGGAGGGTGCCAGTTTCTTGGGTGCTCTTTGGTGAGTTGGTCTTCCAAAAAGCAAAGTTGTGTGTCTCTCTCATCCATCGAAGCGGAATATGTGGCGGCTGGTAGTTGTTATGCACAACTCTTATGGATGAGGCAAACTTTAAAGGAATACGGTGTCATTTGTGACAAAGTGCCTCTTTGGTGTGACAACGAAAGTGCCATCAAGATTTCTCTCAACCCGGTGCAACACTTCAAGATGAAGCACATTGAGATTCAGTATCATTTCATCCGGGATCACATTAGGCAAGGAGAGATCAAGCTCAAGTATGTCAACACTCATGATAACCTTGCAGATATTTTCACGAAGCCCTTGGATGAAGCAAGATTTTGCGAGTTAAGGCATGAGCTAAATATCATTGATTCGAGCAATGTGACTTGAACCCTTGCACACCCCACCCCACTCAACTTGGTGTCTAGCTTAGATGTAGGCATGGACATAGGGGGAGTGTTGTTCTCTCAATGAACTCTCCCTCCCCCCATTATGCATAAAATGATCAACTCTTTCACATTAGCCATTTTTGATGGTACTTGTGCTTCAAAGACGAGTTTTGGTCATGGGCCCAAGGATAATTCTTCGCGGTGACATACCAATTGACTCAAACATAGGTGGCTCCGGCCACCACCCTCTCCTGAGAGAGGCCAGAGCTTGCTCTGTTTCGTGTGGTTTTTTGTGTTTGATTTGTTTCTGTTCAGTTGTGTGTGTGTGTGTGTTGCCGCGTCGGTCCTCTCGTTCTTTTGGCCTTGCTTTCCGTTTCTTTTTGAGCATTAGCCGTTGGTCTAGAAGCCGTGTGGTTGCTGAAGCGGTACTACCGCTCTTAGCGGTACTACCGCCCTCCAGCATGGTACTACCGCTGTGAGGCGCGGGCTGGGGGTTATATCGGGGGCAGGGGGGTTTCTTCTCCCCCATACCCATTCGCTCGCCCCCTTCGCCCTGTTCGTCTCTCTCTTCAGCAACCGGCGCCGCGGGAGGGCTCCGGCGGATCTCCCTCTCCGGGGCGCTCCTCTCTGTTTCCTTCGGTGAAATCGATCCCCACCTTGTCCTCTTGCCATGGATGCCGATATTGCCCCCGTTTTCTGTTTCCTTTTGTCTAGATTTCCAATCTAGCTTTCTAGGGGCAATAGAAGTTGCATCTCTACATTTTTGTCCAGATCTAGGCTTGAGTAGGATGGAGAATGCTTCTAGACAGTTTGGATTAGTGTTTGGTTGGAGTATTTTTGAATTTGGTAGTACGGTAGTACCGGATCTGACCACGGTAGTAGGAAACTGCTGTTTCCCCGCCTCGAGCGGTACTACCGCTCTCCCAGAGCGGTACTACCGCTTGGAGCAGTACTACCGCCTTCTACCAGGTTCCGTCATACTCCTACCTCTCAGTGATCCTTTTTGTTCGTGTTTTTGGATTATGCTCGTTCTTTCTGGTTGTTTGCGTGTTTGTGTGTGTGGTTCCAGGTGATGAGGTTCCTGAGCATCAGGCTCGTCGTGTCAACCCCGGTCGTGCCTCGTCCAAGCGCTACCATACCACTGAGCCCACTGAGCCTGCCGGAGGATCTTCTAGTGCTCCACCTCCTCCTCAACTGCAGAAGAAGCCTGGGGTCAAGCCAAGGTCAGGCAAAACCGTGCCAGAAATGCCGCCCAAGGAGTTCTAGGCAAGGCGCCACTGCAACCCATATGAGGTCGACCAAGATTCCACTTTGGTCAACCGTCCGTTCTGGAACAGGTTCCAGTTTGCCATCTACTTTGATGTTCTCAAAGCCAAGAAGAATCTCTATGTCAACGTGCACTCCATCGACACCGAGCATATGGAGAACGATCCTGACTACTTTGGTGAAGCTCTTCAGATGTGCACTCAGCTGAACATTCTCGGGATCATGCAATTCAACAAGGACTATGATGTTGATATTGTGGCCCAATTCTATGCCACGGTTCACCTTGGGACTGATGAGGACAGGACACTGACTTGGATGACAAATGGCAAGTTGCTTTCAGTCAAGTGGAAAGCTTTCATGAAGTTGATTGGGGTGGAAGATCTAGGTCTTGAGTCTGCTGTCGGCTTTCGCCCCCACCGTCGCACCAATGCCACTCACAAGCAAGCTCTGTGGCCCTACTGCACTCTGAGGATCAACCCTAAGATGAAGAAGGAAACCTATGAGCTGCCTGCCTATCTGGATATTCTTCACCGTATCTTCAAAGAGACTCTTTTCCCTCGCATCAGGAATCTGGACCAGGTTCACTCTTATCTCATGGACATGCTTCTCTTGTGTTAGCGGGAGAAGGGGCAGAACACCGGAGAGTCCTTGGATGTCTCTCATGTTATGTGGTATGAGCTGATTTCTGCTATCTCCGAGCGCAAGTGCCCGATTTATGGTCCGTTCATTATGCTGCTCATTGAGAAGGCCTGGGATCGTGTCTATCCCAAGGTGGTGTTGGAGATTGGAGAGTTGGTTTTTCACGATGTCAAGCGTCTAAGGAAGAAGGATAACTGGGGCACCCAGGCCCCTAGGACTGGAGTTCCTTCATCTGCTGCTGCCATGGAGACTTAGGAGGAGATTGGGGCTAAGGCTGAGGATGAAGATGATGGCTACGTGCCTTCTGAGGCAGAGCCCTCTTGGGCCAAGAAGCTCAAGATCAAGGTAAAGACGTTGTTTTGCATGGAGTCTCACGGTCAGTACATGACTCGTGTGGCTGAGAAGAAGGCCCGAGGTCGCCACAAGGAGCTCATACGTTAGATGGGTGCTATTGTGATTAGTGGTTCTAAGGATCAGCTTACCAAGGAGGAGGAGTGGATTCAGCAGCACTGCCCTTGGACTGATTCTGATGCTGAGCACTTCCCGGCTGACGATGGTAGCGCAGATGATCCCTCTGAGATCTGATGGGTGTCCCTCGTTTGCCTTCACCTGGAGCCGTAGCAGCACTCCCTCTCCTTTTTGGTGTCTCGATGCCAAAGGGGGGGAGAGTTTAGGGATTTGTGCTTTGTGTCTTCCGTCTTCTGTGTTTGTGCTTTCGCTTGTTGCTTTATTTGGTTTGTGTCAGTGAGACCTAAGTTCTAGTTCTGTCAGTGAGACCTAAGCTCGAGTCATATGGTGTGAGACATATGCTACCTTACCTTTCCAGTATCATTATCTATGTCTATCTAGCTTATGAGTTGCATGCTTATCCTGTTATCTATATGTTGCTCTCATATATCTTGCTTAGGTAGTTGGTCTCTAAAATGTAGGGGGAGCATTGATCCTGGCATCTGCGCCATGCAGTCCAAAGCACTTATCGTAGCACATATCCAGGGGGAGCCCTTCTACATTTTAGGACGGTTGTGTTATTGCGCTTATCCTATATCTATCATATTGTGCAAATCCCGTATTGTCATCAATCCACCAAAAAGGGGGAGATTGTAAGGGCATATTTATCCCCAAGATGTTTTGCAGATTGATGACAATGCTTGTGCGGACTAATCGTGTGTGTTTAGTTCTTTCAGAGTTTCTTCCATTGGCACGAGACGATTTCCTCCCCTCAGTGTTGTATTCAAGACGGTGTAGCTCCTTCGTTTCGTTGTTGGTGGACTAGTTTCGTAGGAGTCACCGTACTATCAAGAGGGGATCCGCTTTGGTAAGACTTGGGTGGAATCACACGTACACATCCTTATCACACCCGTCGTCTTTCCTTCCACATCTCTGGAGCTGCCGTTTTCCCCTTGCTTTGCTTTGCTCTGCCCCAGCAGTAGTACCGCGACCACAGCGGTAGTACCGCCGAAGCTCCCCAGTGGTAGTACCGCTCTCAGAGCGGTAGTACCGCTCTCCGAACAGTAGTACCGCTTGGGATTTTCGGCCATAGTACCGCTGTGCGTCTGGGCTACTTCCGCCTCGATTCTCGAACGAAGTTTTTCGTGTCGGGTTTTGCGGCACTAAGGGAGGTAGTAGGAGCGGTAGTACCACCCTAAGCGGTAGTACCGCTCTTTCCTAGCAGTAGTACCGCCCTGGGGTCAGGGTCCCGGGCAGCGCGGCAGTACCGCTGGGTTGAGCGGTAGTACCGCCCTTCCCTAGCGGTAGTACCGCTCTGTGCGGGGCTGGTGAGTGGGATAACGGTTGGTTTGTTCCTCCCACTATAAAAAGGGGTCTTCTTCCCCAAAGTTGACCTACCTCTTTCCCCCAAAGCTCCATTGTTGCTCCAAGCTCCATTTTCGCCCGATCTCTCTCCCTAGCCAATCAAACTTGTTGATTTGCTTGGGATTGGTTGAGGAGGCCCAGATCTACACTTCCACCAAGAGAAATTTGATTCCCCCCACTTATCCCTAGCAGATCTTGTTACTCTTGGGTGTTGAGCACCCTAGACGGTTGAGGTCACCTCGAAGCCATACTCCATTGTGGTGAAGCTTCGTGGTGTTGTTGGGAGCCTCCAAGTGTTGTGGAGATAGCCCCAATCTTGTTTGTAAAGGTCCGGTTACCGCCTTCAAGGGCTCCAATAGTGGAATCACGGCATCTCGCATTGTGTGAGGGCGTGAGGAGATTACGGTGGCCCTAGTGGCTTCTTGGGGAGCATTGTGCCTCCACAGCGCTCTAACGGAGACGTACTTCCCCTTAAAAGGAAGGAACTTCGGTAACACATCCTCGTCTCCACCGGCTCCACTCTTGGTTATCTTGTCCCTTTACTTTTGCAAGCTTACTTGAGTTATATCCATTGCTTGCTTGTGTGCTTATTGTCTTTGCATCATATAGGTTGTCCACGTAGTTGCACATCTAGACAACCTATTTCATTGCAAGATTTAAATTGTTAAAGAAAAGTCTAAAAATTGTTAGTTTCCTATCCCCCCCGCCTCTAGTCAACCATATCGATCCTTTCAACTGGTTATGATATTATCCTTGGAGCAGATTGGATGTTCAAGCACAGCCATGTTACCTTTGACTTGCCCAAAATGGAACTAATAGTCAAGATACAATCTAGACAGTTAAAGACCTTTGTGGATGAAACTTTACCAAACAGCCCTTGTACTACAGAACTCCAAGATATGGACCAGATTCTAGACAATATGCTGACTGGAGCATTGATGTGGATGCCACCTGTCCAAATACAACCTGAAGATCTTCTACCACAGAAACCAGCAGTGACTAAAATGTTAGAAGAATTTCAAGATGTGTTCCAAACTCCTACTGGACTACCACCACAAAGAGATTGTCCATTAATTTGGAACCAGGAGCACCTGTGATCAACCAAAGGTGCTACAGGATGCCCCACCAACAGAAAAATGCTCTTGAAGCAATCATTAAGGACTTAATTGCTCAAGGAATCATAAGATTGAGCACAAGCCCTTATTCCTCCCCTGCTATCCTAGTCGGGAAGAAAGATCAAACTTGGAGGCTGTGTGTGGATTACAGAAAACTTAACTCACACACTATCAAGAACAAGTACCCAATTCATCTAATTGAAGATCTGCTTGATGAGCTCAATGGAGCAAAGATATTCACCAAAATAGATCTCAGAAGTGGATATCACCAAATCAGAATGAAAGTGGAATACATTACAAAAACTGCTTTCAGCACTCACATGGGGTTGTATGAGTTCTTGGTAATGCCTTTTGGAGTGACTAATGGACCTCCATCATTTCACCAACTAATGCACTCTGTTCTGGGCCCACTCCTCAGGCATTGTTTGCTTGTGTTCTTTGATGACATTCTAATTTTTAGCAAGTCATTAGAGGAACATCTGGAGCACTTAGCCTTAGTTTTATCTGCCTTGAGAAAACACCAGCTATATGCAAAACTCTCCAAATGCACTTTTGACCAGTCCAAGGTGGAATACCTAGGACATGTCATTACTGCTGAAGGTGTGTCCACTGACCCTGCCAAGGTTGAATCAATAACTCAGTGGCCAACCTCCGAGAACACCTCACACCTCAGAAGTTTCTTGGGGCTTACTGGGTACTACAGAAGGTTCATCAGAAATTATGGGATTGTGTGCAAACCCCTCTATGAGGCCTTGAAGAAGGAGGGTTTCAAATGGGAAACAGAACAACAAAATGCATTTTTACAGCTCAAAGGCCTCATGACACAGGCACCTGTGCTAGCCATGCCTGATTTCTCTCGGCCATTTGTGCTAGAAGCAGATGCATCTAGATATGGAATTGGAGCAGTCCTAATGCAAAGAGGACAGCCAATTGCATTTCTCAGCAAAGCCATTGGACCTAAAGCAACAGGATGGTCCACCTATGACAAGGAAGCTTTGGCAATTATTGGAGCTATAAAAAATGGAAACATTACTTTGCTTCTTCCTCAATCATTATCAAGACTGACCAACAGAGCCTCAAATACATACAAGAGCATAAGCTAACTGAGGGTGTGCAACACAAGCTTCTAATCAAGTTGTTGGGCTACAAATTCACTTTTGAATACAAAAAAGGAAAGGAGAACAAGGTGGCAGATGCACTGTCCAGAGTTAAATATTATGTACACTCGTTTTTCTCTTCTGTAGTTATTCCTGCCTGGATTACTGATGTAGTCAATAGTTATAAAGATGATGTCAAATGCTTTGAACTGCTGTCTCAATTAGCTGTTACTCCTAATGGAAAACCACCATACACTCTAACAAATGGAGTGTTGAGATACAAGGGCAAAATCCTCATTGGGGCAAACACACCCTTGAGAACATCTCTAATCACTTCCTTTCATACCTCAGAATTGGGTGGTCACTCTGGAGAAAGAGCCACATATCATAGACTGAAGATCTTGTTCACCTGGCCAGGAATGAGAGCTGCTGTGAAACTTTTTGTGCAACAATGCCCTGTCTGCCAAGTAAACAAAGCTCATCACTCTCCATCCCGTGGACTATTACAACCATTGCCAGTTCCTGACTTTGCTTGGACGCACATAAGCATGGATTTTGTGGAAGGACTACCAGTATCTGAAAACAAGGATATGCTGCTAGTAGTTGTGGACAGATTTACTAAATATGCCCATTTCGTAGCCCTCAAGCACCCAATAAATGTCAAGGTGTTTGCTCAAGCTTTTACAGATAACATCTTCAAGTTACATGGCCTGCCAACAGTCATTGTGACAGATAGAGACAGAATCTTCACTAGTCACTTGTGGCAGCACCTGTTCAAGAAAATGGGCATTAAACTGCATCTTAGCACCTCCTATCATCCTCAAACTGATGGACAGACTGAGAGGGTGAATCAATGCTTGGATAACTACTTAAGGTGCATGGCCTTTGCACACCCCAAGAAATGGCACAAGTGGCTTTCCATGGCAGAGTGGTGGTACAATACCAATTTTCATACTGCCCTCCAGATGACTCCTTTTCAAGTTTTGTATGGGAAACCTCCCCCATTGATTGCTGAACTAATGTTGCCACCTGTAGAAGGAGAGGATGCTCAGGCAGAACTGGACAGGGACACAATAGCACAGCAAATCAAAGACAATCTGCTGAAGGACCAACAGAGGATGGAGCACTATGCAGACGGGAAGAGGTCTGACAAGACATTGGAAGTGGGAGAAATGGTCTATGTTAAGCTCCAACCATACAGACACACTAGTTTGAGCATTCACAAATACCTGAAACTACACTCCAAGTAATATGGGCCTTTCAGAGTGTTGGAAAAGATTGGCCAAGTAGCTTACAAACTCTTACTTCCTGATGGTTGTCAACTTCACAACACCTTCCACATCAGTCAGATCAAGAAGCACATTGGACGGCCAAATCCCAAGCTACCTCTATTGGACGAAGAAGGTCACATTCTGATCCAACCAGAGGCATTACTCCAAAGGAAACTGATCCCAAGAGTTCAAGGGGACATCAGCATTCCAGTGGTATAGTGGCTTATCAAATGGGTTAATCTTCCGGTCGAAAATGCTACCTGGGAAGATGCACCCTTCATTCAGAAGGTTTTCCCTGCTTTTCAGCCTGGAGAGCGAGTCTGGTCTCGCTAGGGGGGAATTGTCAGGACTGTAGCCGATCCTGGCAACAGCCTGAAGCAACACAGTGCAGATTCAGTTAACTGGAAGCAGGAGCACCGTCGATCTCCGATCGCGCGGTCGACAAGGCCAACTTACCATTTCGTCCAGCGGGACACCTCCGACCGCAGATCTACAGATGGACGGCTGGAGTGGATGTGATCATAGTAGCTTAATATTACCGCTAGCTGTAGTGGAGTCACCTGCTTTCTTCGCTTTTCACTTTTTGCAGCTATTTAACAGAGTCGATCCTTTGTGTGGACGGCATCTACTCTTGTAATTGGGTTGTGCCCTAAGCCGCCGTGTTTCGGCTGGCACAAACCCTGGTTCTTCCCCTTGCAATTCCTCTGAAATCAACATCCCAATTCGAGTGATTCTTGGTGTTTTTTCTGTTATGTGTTAAAGTTCAGCGACAGTCCTAGTTCGATCCTGTCAGTATAGTACATAGTTTGGAAAAAAGTTACTCAGCAATATCTGTGAAGCAAAAGCGTAAAACCAAAATTTAGATTAATAATAAACTATAAAACATTCTCATTCACAACAGAACACTACATAGCTGAAACTGGTGTTCACTTCCTCAACCACGTACCTAGCGCACATCACCTCCCCTTCCTGCTCGAAAAAACACATCATAGAAGATTAGCATGTTTTATTTGAAGACTACAGAAAATTTCTCTATACCAGCCAAGTGCTTCTTAGGCCATCTCACATTGGTTCATAGGACAGAAACAAAAGCAAGGGTGCAATTGGTGCCTGCTGTCTTGAAGATCCTGCAACACAAAACAAATAGTAGTGCACTTTTGTACTAATCCAGAGTTCCAGACCAAAACAAATTGAGAGAACTATTAATTTTTCTGAAAAAGATCAAGAGAACTATCCTAATCCTCACACATGAACATGGACACACATCACACATCCAGCCACGCACATCATGCCATGCCAGAGAAAGGGGGCAGGATATGAATGCTTTTTGAGTGACCTGCCTTCTTCCTCTCCTTCTATTCCTTCTTCCTCTCCTTCTACTCCTTCTCTACAGAGAGACGCCGCCCAACCTTCATGGCAGCTGTTGCTTGAAACCCGCAGATCGCCGCCCACGGAGTCGCTCTTCGCCGCAGCCCCTGCGGAATCGCCAGATCCACCCACCTCCGCTCCATTATCGGTGCCGGCCCTCGCGAGCTCCTCCCCTAGTCCTCCTGCATCGACCCGAGCCGCCATGGATGGGCGTTGCATCCGCGTTGATTGCGGGCAAGCGAGCACGTCCGACGCTTATGGCCCCGCCTCAGCGCCTCCCCTCGTGCTCGTCTCGGCCGGGCAGTGTGCCGCCCGCGCCCTTTATGTGCTCGCCGCCGTCTTCCTGCTCCCGATCCGGTCGGAGCGCGCCCCTCGATATGCAGGCCAAAAAAAATAGCGGGTTCATTATCAAGAAACAGAAGGACTTTTTATTTTTATATAAAACTATTGCAATGGTGAACCCAACAGACTCAACCCGTCCTTTATTATTACTAGCACAAACGCCCGTGCGTTGCATCGGGTGAAAAAAACCCACACTTCCCTAACCCAATTGCTCAAGACCCTCTTTCATTCCACGACACAACGCCAGGCATGATGGGATGAATAAACTCTTTGAAATCGGCTGCCGTGATAATATATACTGTAAAAAAAATATGCATGTATTTCGGTTTTCAGTTCATTTGTATTCACCCCACAGGTATGTAATAAAAGCTTTAGTCGGTGCGGTGGCTAGCTTGTCGGGTGAATAAAGTGGAGGTCCACAGTTTGAATCCCAGGCGGCTCGCTTTTTTCTTTTTATGCATTTGCCGCCCGACCTCTCGCGCGAGGTCAATCCAAATCGGCCGGCCCAGTCGCTTGATTCCTATGCGAACGGACGTCTTTTTGACACAAAATGCGTCAAAAGCAAATCCTATTTGGCGTTGCAGGCGCCCGTTAACGTGTATTCTGCAAACGGGCGCCTACAGCACCCCGTACTGGGCCGGCCCGTTACTGTGTACTCTATTCCGCAAGAAAGAAGGGAGCCGTCGTTGCGACTAGAACCACAGACCTGTTGGATTGATGTTCGATAGTATAACCATCACGACACACAATACGATCTGATAATATTCAACTCTTTCTTTTTATGCATCTGTCACCCGACCTCTCTCGCGAGGTCAATCCAAATGGGTCGGCCCAGTCGCGCGATTCCTATGCGAACAGACGTCTTTTTGACGCAGAATGCGTCAAAGGCAAATCCTATTTGGCGTTGCAGGCGCCTGTTAACGTGTATTCTGCAAACGGGCGCCTGCAGCACCCCGTACTGGGCCGGCCCGTTACTGCATACTCTATTCCGCAAAAAAGAAGGGAGTCGTCGTTGCAACTCGAACCACAGACCTGCCGGATTGATGTTCGATAGTATAACCACCACGACACACAATACGATCTGATAATATTCAACTCTTTCTTTGCTTTATTCGTTTCTTTTCCTTTTTTCTTTTCCCTTTTTCTTTTTTTCCTTTTTTCTTTTCTTTTTTGCGTTTTTCGTTTCTTCTTCTTCCTGGTTTCTTTCCCTCATTGACTTTGTTTTTTTCTTAAATACGTGAACATTCTCAAATTCAATGATTTTTCTAAATTTGATGAACTTTTCTTTTCAAATCTATGAACTTTTAATAATTTTTGTGAACTACTTATAAAAATTGATTATTTTGTTTCAAAATCGATGAAATTTTTTCAAATTCGATGAACCCTTTTCAAAATCTCTGAACTCTTTTCAAATTCAATGAACTTTTTTTTAAATTGGATGAACTATTTTTCCAAATTGATGAACTTTTTTTCAAAATTTTGATGAACATTTTTTAATTTTTTGTGAACTACTTTCTTAAGTTGATGAACTTTTTTCAAATTGGTGAACTTTTTTTTCAAATTTTTGATGAACTTTTTAAATTTTTTGTGAACTATTTTTGTAAGTTGACGAACTTTTTTTTAAAATATTGGGCTTCTCTTGAATAGGGCGATGTTTTTATGCATGTTAATGAACTTTTTCCAAAATTTCTGAGGTTTCATTTTTCTTAAAAAAACATATGTTCTCTCAAAAAAAATGGGCCGGCCCTAGTGGTTAGCTGAACACACGTAGGTAGTGCAGGTACCGAGTTCTTTATATGGGTACAATATGCGAAGTATTAAATAGAGTTGTTTTCGTATACTAAAACACACATTGGCCTTTGGCGCGGTTAATTCTGGATGGATAGAGCATGCACGTACGGTTTTTTCATCGTGCACCTTCGGCTTCGTGTGATCGTGGTCAACCTTGCTGTTTAATAAAATTGATGGCCAACCCATGACATACAAAATGAAAAAAATATTTCAGTAGCAGCTCCCTAAATTCAAGATTGGACAATTCAACTGACAATTGCAGTTCGGTCAGGGATCTATTCTACTAACAAATTCATGTCTAACCTTGCTGTTCAATTCAAGAAACAATCAACACTTAACAGTATACACAAAATTGACCTCAAACAGTAGCCAATTGAGCCCAAACAGTGGTAAATCCTAACCAAGAACAATGCCTCAATGGCCACGAACAAGAGCAGAGAGAGGAGGGGGCGAACTCACCTAAAGACGAAAAGGAGGAAGCTCCATGGGTGGTGCGTCCCGAGCTGCAGCAAGGCAAGGTCGACCCCTCCTTCCTCAAGTATCCAATCCTTGCCTGCACATCTATCATGGAGGATCAAACCAGATATTAGAGAGAGAAAGGGGGAGAGATGGGGAAGGGGATGAACTCACCCCATGGCCACCAAGCGGAGGAGGAGCATCCCGGAGACGGAGCTGCGTGTGGGGGCGCGGTGGGCGTCAGAGAGGAGTCGCCGGAGGCGCCGGAACCACGCCAGAGTGGAGGTGCTCAAAACCCTAGCCATGGTTGATGGTCAACCAGGAAAACGGCGGCGGCGCCCAACCCCTATTTCGCGTGAGAGAGAGATACGTGGGCCGGGAGAAGGGGGCAAATCCTTGCCGGTGTCGGCCGGCGCCCGGCGCAGCACCGGATCGAGGGTCGCCGCCTCGCCGGGGTCGGTCTCCTGGCGGCTGGGATCGGGATAGCCCGTGCCATGAAAGAAACTCATGGATGATTCGTTGTTGGGCCATATTGGATTTATGTGCGAATTTGACGTACAAGCAAAAAAAACATCAAAACGTATACAATAATAGTACCACCTCGTTAATGTTATGATTTTATCTACATAAATCGTGAAAGTGTATTATGACACAAGAAGAAAGCGTATTGTGACGATGAACCCGGAGACCCAATCCGTGCTTTATTATTAGGGAGAGACTAGCAAAAATGCTTGTGCGTTGCAACGGGAAAAATAACTTTCTTAACATAAATTAATATAATAATTATTATTTAATTTGTGATCCACATCAATTATTCCCAACATGAAAAAAGATTTGTGTTTTCAACCATACTGTCTTTGCAAAAACAGTTAATGCGTTCATGGATTTCCTAGTTCTGGAAGGAAAGGGATTGAAGGAGTAGTGGAGTAATGTCAACAATTGATGTTCTGTTCATGGTGTGAGTGAGCTTCGGAAACTGTAATAACTTGAGGCTCACTGATCTAAACTCTTACGGACCAGTCTAACAAAGTGACACGAAATATTACATAGGAGCGACATTTCAATGACTGCGTCGAGGTGATGATAAAATTTACAACCTCTAGTTCACGTCCGTGGATAGCATGGATCGCGATGCTCGGGAACAAGAATAACGGTCGGACCTAGGACATAGTCTAGGAGGTTGACAACACCTGGATGAGTATATTGGAGTGAGTAATTAAAAATTCATATATTGAGTGCGACGTATGCTTGAGACGATTGACATAGACTGAAAGGCAAAATTAATCATTCACAAAGCGTGAGTCAAGCACTTGTTTATCTGAATGGATTTTTATTGTCGTTGTGGTCGTATGTGTTCGGCTAAAAGAGGTCTAATTATCAAAGGCGTGAAAAAAGCACGGTCGAATATCGGATATGTCAAGGATCTTCATGGTCAATCGATATTGTGGCTATCTTTGGGCTAAGGAAGGATTGGGTGAACTAAAAAAGAAGAATAAATTCTTGGAACGGAATTGTGGGATGTCTAGGTGAACTAAAAGGAAGGATGGATCTTTGAGCTGCAAGTATATTCACATGCACAATGATGGACGTGCATGCCTTCCTTCCTTTATACTCCCTCTGTCCCGAATTATTTGTCGCTCAAATGGATGTGTCTAGCACTAAAATAGTGTTAGATACATCCACTTGAATGACAAGTAATTCCGAACGGAGGGAGTGCCACCTTGAGGCCGATCACGCCTTCATTTATACAAACAAGGGAGCCCATAATCTTCCCTTTCAATAGCCTCATCCTTCCTTTTTTAATACCCCAAAGACAACCCACAATTTTGTTAAATATGGGGATATATCCTTCCTTTATACCGACAATTCTCACCGTTATCTGTAAGGCTTCTTGTTGATATTACGTGAAGCATGCATGTCCTATATAAACTGGTATAAGTATATCTAAATAAGCGAGGTGGTATAATTGAACATCAAATAATGATAGCTCAGTTGGGCGTAGTCGCTGCCTATTTAATCGGGCTTGAAGTCGCGAGGTCAATCTCCAATTTTAACATTTTTTCCAGCGTGGCTCACGGTCCAAAATAAAAAGGCCCATCCATGGCCCATAAGAGAGGCCAGCCGTGGAGAGATTTGAGGGCCAAGCAGATTGTTTGCTCGACAAGGATGTAAATTTTGATCGAGAATGACTCTTTCCTCGTGTATATGTTTACTATACTTTAGTACCACCTCGTATTATGTTTTAAATTCAAAGTGAAGGCGTAAATTCATGGAAAAAAGCGTATTGTGACGATGAACCCAAAGAGTCAATCTGTGCTTTATTATTACTAGCAAAAAGGCCCGTGCGTTGCAACGAAAAATATCACATAATCTAGCCCTGATAAAAATGTCTCAAGACCTTCACTCCTTAGCGACATGAGCTTCTATTTGGCGGTGCCCAGAAGAGGACGCTTCAATGACAAGCAAGAACCGAATCACCAATAAAGACATGGTGGCATATCACGCACTACAAACATCTTGTACATGTCCTCCACGGGATGATGGCGTAATACATCGCCGATCCGTTGCTCCCGCCATAGCCAACCGACGCATCTTCCTCCTGCTAGTACGACCACCAATCAGAGGGAAGTTGTGGGAAAAATTATTGTCATCTTAATGGACCACCAAGCACATTTTGAATAAATGCAACTAAAAGTTAGAATAGTATCATGGGGAAATTTACTCTCCTTTCATGAACCCATATAAATATAATCACATAAAAAACCAAAAAATATGCGTCCCTTTCTTGAACCCATATAAATATAAGCACATAAAAAAACCAAAAAAATATGTGTCACGATTCATAAGTGAATAGCACGTGGTAGATCATATATGCACTTATTCCAAATGTGCTCGGATGAGTGATAGATACACTTATACAAATATTGCATTTGTATTTTGGACCTTATATAGTCATGAGTTGATAATCAGTACATCCTTTTATTATGCATTTTATCTGTCTCATTCGCATTCTTAAAAATAAAGATACTCACTCTGATTCATATTATTTGTTTTTATTTTGTCTAGATACAGATATATCTAATCATTTGAGATACATATTATTTGTCTTAAATTTGTGTAGCTACGGACTAATGTATCTTAAACTGTTTGGTATCTGTGTCTAAAATCGTCTGGTTTTAGATACATCCATATCTAGACAAATCTAAAACAAATAATATGGATAGAGGGATATATTAATTTGAGACATTTTTATTTAACTATAGTATAAAATAATAAAGTATTATTCTCAAAACAATAAAGGATAATAATAAAATACACATATTTGATCTTCATTGGAACCATCCTGACCTATCTCTTCGAAATAGACAACTTTATCTCTTCACATGGATAAGCTTAGACGGCAGCTGACCAGCTAAAATAATTCACATGCATGCACTCCCAACCTTATCTCTTCCAGGCAACCCGCGCTCTATACTGCTCCTTGTTCGTCAAAGTTGAGACAGATAGAGGATGCGGTAGGGGAGGCCGGGAAGGGTGCTGCTGGCCGCACGGCTCGTCTATGTGGCTGCTCGGCGACGTCGAGCGTGTGGCGGGGCTGGAGGAGTTGGGTGCTGGGCCTACCCTGTGATGAGCTTGATTCCTCGCCCGCGACCCTGTGTTCATGCCGTCGGTCGGAGGTCGAGCAGACCGCTTGAACGGCGCTGCTGCTGCTCGTTTGGAGTGCACGGGCCGTTGGCTTCTTCGAGAGGCTCTGGGACGCCGGTGGCGCAGGCGCCACGGGTCTCGCCGCGATGTTCGGGCAGCGGGCCCGGCTTCGGATATGCACCGACGGTCAATTCAGGGCAGCGGAGAGGAGCGGCGGCAAGGTCAGCGCCGCGTCTCTGTCCAATCTCTCTCTTCTCTCCGTCGACAGGAACCGGAGAAAGGCGCCGCCATTGGCGACCATGGAGCTCATTATTGTCTTACATGGTATCACGCTAGGTTACGATCGCTTTCGCTTCTAAACCCTAATACCCGCACCGCCGCCGCAGCCACCTTCACCGTCGTCGCCGCGCCACCGATCGCGCCGCCGCCATGTCGAGCGCCGCCACCATCGGTTCCACTGCTGCGGGCTTCCTCCCGGCCTCTCTTGCGGCTCTGCTCAACCTCCCGCTCGATGTCGTCTCCGTTCCGGCTCCGATCGGGACAAGGAGCATCGGCTCCGTCTTCTCCACGCCGCCGGCGCCCTCGCTCGGGCGTGACCTCGTGGTCCACACCGCGGCGCCGCCGTCCGCTGCGGATTCCGCAGGCGTCGTCCCGCCGCTCCTGCCGCGAGCGGATCACACCGCCCCGCTGGCGGGGTTGGCGGCGTCCGCACCGGCCGCGAGCTTTGCGGCGCCCGCCCTGGCTGCGGTCCCGCCTCCTCCCGCATCGGCTTCGGTGCCTCCGGCTGCCTCCATGGTGTTTGCACCCCAGGCAGCCTCCTCGATGGGATCGTCTTCGCCGCCGCCGTTTCACTTCGGTCATCTCATCACCATCAAGCTCTCCGCAGACAACTACATCTTCTGGCGTGCGCAGGTTCTCCCGCTCTTGGGGAGTCACTACCTGCTAGGCTACGTCGACGGATCGCTTCCCTGCCCACCCGCGCTGGTAGACAGCGTGCACGGTCCGGTCTACAATCCGGCCCATCGCGTCTGGACGGGGCAGGACCAGGCGAACCTCTCCTCCATCCAGGGGTCGCTCTCACCGGCAGTTGCCGGCCTTGTTGTCTTCGCGAAGACGTCTCATGAGGCCTGGACCATCCTTGAGCGCACCTTTGCAGCGCAGTCCCAGGCTCGTGTCTCTGCACTCCGTCGTCAGCTTGGAGAGTGTCAGAAGCTTGACTCCACGGCCACTGAGTTCTACAACAAGGTCAAGGGCCTTGCCGACACATTGGCCTCCATTGGACAGCCCCTCACCGACTCCGAGTTCAACTCGTTTATTGTCAATGGTCTTGATGAGGAGTATGATGCCTTAGTCGAGATCATCAACGAGCGGGGTAACTCGACACCCATGTTGGCACACGAGGTTTTCTCTCGGCTTCTTCTCACTGAGCAACGGGTCGAGACTCGCCGCACCAGGGGCATTGGCTCTCTCTCGGCCAACGTCGCCACCAAGGGTGGCCGCTCTTCTTCATCACCCCGGTCTCCCTTGGGGCTGCCACCGTCGCCCGCCTCGGCCCCCCCACCTACTGCGACCTTACCGGGGGCTGGCGGTCCACGTGTGTGTCAGCTTTGTGGCCGTGATGGGCACTGGGCCTCCAAGTGTCATAAGCGCTTCCAGCGAAGCTTCCTTGGTCTTGGCAATGACGGCAAAGATACACGCAACAATGCCCGTCAGGTCGTCATGGCTGATCGTCCCGCACCGCAGAAGCACCAGGGACACACTCAGTCCTACTCCATCGATCCACACTGGTACATGGACTCTGGGGCGACAGAGCATCTGACCAGCGAGATGGGGAAGCTTCACACTCGTGAACCCTATCATCGCTCGGACAAGATCCACACCGCCAATGGAGCAGGTATGCACATCTCTCATATTGGTCAAGCATCTCTTCTCACTAGACATGCCAATAGGAGTCTTCAGCTTGGCAATGTTCTTCGCGTTCCATCTGTGACCCGCAATCTTCTTTCAGTTCCTAAACTCACACGTGATAATAATGTGCTTTGTGAATTTCACCCTTTTGATCTTTTTATTAAGGATCGGGGCACGAGGGACATTCTTCTTAGTGGGCGGTTGTGCCAGGGCCTCTACCGTCTGGAGCATCCTGGCGTCGCTCGCGTTTTTAGTGGAGTTCGGGTCTCTCCGTCACAGTGGCATGCTCGTCTTGGTCACCCGGCCACACCTATTGTCCGTCATATTTTGCGTCGTCATGAGCTTCCTAGTTTGTCTAGTAATAAAGATGTAGCAGTGTGTGATGCTTGTCAGCAGGGGAAGAGTCATCAACTTCCTTTTTCGGAGTCCAGTCATGAGGTGAAACATCCGTTAGAACTTGTGTTTTCAGATGTATGGGGTCCTGCTCAGACTTCTGTCAGTGGTCATAATTACTATATCAGTTTCGTTGATGCTTATAGTCGCTTTACCTGGCTTTACCTTATTAAACGCAAATCTGATGTGTTTGATATTTTTGTTCAGTTTCAAAAACATGTTGAACATCTTCTCAAGCACAAAATTGTTCATGTCCAGTCGGACTGGGGGGGCGAGTATCGCAACCTCAACTCCTTCTTTCAGTCGCTTGGGATAGCTCATCGTTTAGCATGTCCACATACACATCAGCAGAATGGTTCAGTCGAACGTAAGCATCGTCATATTGTTGAAGCTGGTCTTACTTTTTTGGCCCATGCATCTGTTCCGTTTCGGTTTTGGAGTGATGCTTTCACCACTGCATGCTTTCTCATCAATCGTACTCCTACTCGTGTTTTAAACATGAAGACTCCCATTGAGGTTCTCCTTAATGAACAACCTGATTATACCTTTCTCAAGGTATTTGGGTGTGCTTGCTGGCCGCATCTTCGTCCATATAACAAGCGCAAGCTTGAGTTTCGTTCTAAGAAGTGTGTTTTCCTTGGCTATAGCTCTCTTCATAAAGGTTACAAATGTCTTCATGTTCCCACTAATCGTGTCTATATATCTCGGGACGTCGTGTTTGATGAGCATGTTTTTCCCTTTGCCAACCTTCCTGTGTCCACTGTCGAACCACCATCCCTGCATTCATCCTCTGTTGCTTCTGACCAATTTGATGATGTTGCATACTCTCCTTTGCTGTTACCTAACCATGGTGCAGGAACCGGACGTGGAGCTCGTTTGGAGCTGTTGGAGAATTCACCATCATCATCGTCGTCTTCTGGTGGGCATGTCGATCGCCCTCTGTTGCATGGCATCGATTCGCGTGCCCATGCATGGTCACCCGACGAGCCCGTCGCGCCGAGCATCTCCACTGCTCGGTCTGCTACGCCAGTGATCGCCGAGTCTCCAGCGGCTCGGCCTTTTTCGCCAGCGGTCGCCGAGTCGCCCGTGGCTCGGCCCGTCACGCCGTCTTCGCCCGCGGCTCGGGTCCTTACGTCGCCTTCATCAGCGGATCGGCCCGCGACACCATCCGCGCCACGACCCACTATGCCGAGCTCGCCATCGGCCCGGTCTGGGATGCTGGAGTCGCCAGCTGCTTCGTCTGCTCTGCCGGTTTCGCCGTCGGCCTTCTTCGCCGACTGAGTCCGAGGCTACCGTGCCTGGCTCCTCGTCACCGGCTGACTCGTCAACGTCGCCGTCCTCCAGCCCGTTGCAGGCTGCTCCGTCGACCTCGGTGGTTCCTGTGTCTCGACCACATACACGCAGTCGCGGTGGCATTTTCAAACCTAAGGAACGTACGGATGGTACGGTTGCTTGGTTGGCTGCTTGTTTGGCTGCTACTGTTGCGGATCCATCTTCTGAGCCTCGCTCATATCAGGCTGCCCTGCGCATTCCACATTGGCGAGAGGCTATGGAGCAGGAGTTTCATGCTCTTCTTCGTAACAAGACATGGACTCTCGTTCCTCCACCACCACGGGTAAATGTTATTGACTCAAAATGGGTATTCAAAGTGAAGAAGCATTCGGATGGATCTATTGAGCGTTACAAAGCGCGACTTGTTGCTCACGGTTTTCGGCAGCGTCATGGTCTTGACTATGAGGACACCTTCAGTCCTGTCGTCAAGCCTACCACTATTCGGCTTCTTCTCTCCATTGCTGTTTCTCGTGGTTGGTCCCTTCGTCAACTTGATGTGCAGAATGCTTTTCTACATGGATTTTTGGAGGAAGAGGTTTATATGAAACAGTCGCCTGGTTTCTCTGATCCTGATCATCCTGACTATATCTGTCGTCTTCCCAAAGCACTATATGGTTTGAAGCAAGCTCCTCGTGCCTGGCATGCCCGCCTTGCCTCTGCCCTTCGTGCTCATGGGTTTGTGCCGCCCACTGCTGACACTTCATTATTTCTTCTACAGAAGCCAGAAGTCACTATGTATCTTTTGGTATATGTCGATGATATTATCCTTGTCAGCTCTTCTCAGTATGCTGCTGATGCTCTTGTCTGCTCTCTTGGTGCTGATTTTGCGGTCAAAGATCTTGGGAAGCTTCACTACTTTCTTGGAGTTGAGGTCACTTCTCGTGCTACTGGTCTTGTCCTTACGCAGAAGAAGTACTCCTTGGAGTTGTTACAAAAAGCCGGCATGCTGAAGTGCAAACCGACCACCACACCCATGTCGTCTACCGACAAGATAACAGCTGTTGATGGTGAGCTTTTGTCTCCTGCGGATGCCACAGAGTACAGAAGCATTGTTGGTGGACTTCAGTACTTGACGATCACGAGACCAGATATCTCTTATGCTGTTAACAGGGTTTGTCAGTATCTTCAGGCTCCCAGAGATACTCATTGGCTGCTGATAAACGCATTCTTCGTTATGTTCAGTTCACCCTGACTTTTGGTATGCATATTCGGCCGACTTCCTCTCGGGTCCTTTCGGCCTTCTCTGATGCAGATTGGGCTGGTAGCTCAGATGACAGGCGATCCACTGGGGGTTATGCAGTATTCTTTGGCTCTAATTTGATCGCCTGGAGTGCTCGGAAACAGGCTACTGTGTCACGTAGCAGTACTAAAGCTGAGTACAAGGCTGTGGCTAATGCTACTGCAGAGATTATTTGGGTGCAGTCTTTGCTTCAGGAGTTGGGTTTGTCTCAACCACAGCCTCCTATTCTTTGGTGTGATAACATCGGTGCTACATACCTTTCTGCAAATCCAGTATTTCATGCCCGAACGAAACACATTGAAGTTGACTATCACTTTGTACGGGAACGTGTATCACAGAAGCAACTTCAGATCAAGTTTATCTCGTCTAAGGATCAACTTGCAGATATCTTCACTAAGCCTTTACCACTGCCACAGTTTGAGGCTTGTAGGCGCAATCTTACCCTTCTCAGTTCTTTAGAAAGTGGCTAAGATTGAGGGAGGGTGTTAGACTATGTATAACTTCTGTACCTATGTACGTATTGTAACACAACCATTATATATAATGAGATAATCCACCCCTAGAGGGTTGTGCTGGTTCCCAAAACTTATTGTCTTACACTCAGTGCCCCGCCTTCCTCCACCTCGCCTCTGACCCCCTCTGCACCAGATCCACCTAGCCAAGACCTCTGTCGCGTCGTCCCCGAGGGCGCTGCTTGCAGGTAGCCCGCCAACAAGCTCCGGCACCAGCCCTCGGTCACCTCCACGGTTGCCCTCACCGTCCTGGTGAAACCACAAGCGTCGTCAAGTTCTTTTGGCAACCGAGCGCAAGCTTTGATTCATGATCTCTTTGCCACAATGTTTGGAATCCCTACTCGCATATCCCAGGAGACTGAAAAAAGTACTCTATATAAACTGTGCTAATTGAATGCAAGCGGCCAAGGTGGGACTATATTTAGTAGGAGTTGATATAACCGGCATTTAATTCTTCCGTGGACCGTTTTTGTTGGTGGCTTAGTTGGGCTACAGCCGTGCCTTCGTGATGGACGAACGAAATCAAAACGAATAGTGAAAACGTATTACGACGGTTTTTGACTTACGGATATACAAATAGATTAGTACCACCTCGGATATCCATTAAAAAACGAAAGCGCAAATGCACGAGAAGAAGCGTATTATGATGGTGAACCCACGGAGTCAATCCGTGTTTTATTATTAAGAAAAGACTAGCAAACATGCATGTGTGTTGCAACGGGAGAGGGAAAAAATACAACACCCCTAATAACTCCCTACTGCCCCATCTCACACACGTCTCTATTTTAAGAAAGCACTCCACCCGTGTAGTCACATATTCTCCTTAAGATCCGTACTTTGCTATAGCAAATGTCAGGTGTCATGATAAGTCAAGAATAACATGTAAGCCTACATAAAAACATGACCCACAAGAACGGATGAGTCTAAAACGTTCAACTGACGAATGAATAAATCTAGGAAATCTAAATATGTTTCCACTATCATAACAAGCCACGACAACCGCTATAGAAAGGTGCATATCTGGATCGTAAAGTTACTTTTGCTAAACCTCATGTCAGTCATTTGAAAAGGTACAACTAAATATTGAACATGACCATCTATAACCTTTTTGCAAACCTAATAATGAACTCTGGCTAAATTTACTACCTAATGTCCATGCTTATACAACACGGTGAACTTGATTAATGACCACAATCTATAGAAGGGAACAAAACAAATCTAATCATCGCCAGGAAACTAATGGAGTGATATCTGTTTTTCATATAGGAGTAGACATACCTCTGCCAAATAGTCCATGGCTCAAATCCGATGTCAGCATCATTTGCCTTTGGAGACTATTAACTTTATTCCTCGACTTTATTCCTCGCGACACGGAAGTGATTTATCTTCCATGTTTATTGGTTAAGGGTAAAAGCTCACTTGCTGATTGCAAAAGATGGCCCTCCTTACTCTGTGACAGGAAGAAATTGAACAGATAATTCTGTAAAACAAAAGAATTATAATACTAATGATTACAGCCATGGAAAATGTTAGACTGTATAGTCTCTGTAGTTGTATACGTACATATATGTATGATGTAACTTGTACCCCTTGGTTATATATATGTGGGATAGACCACCCCTAGAGGGTTGAGCCGGTTCCCCCAATTCTATTGTCTTACATGGTATCAGACTAGGTCAACACGCTTCCGCCCAAACCCTAAACCCCGCCGCCGCTGTCTGTCTGTGCGCCGCCGCCGCCGGTTCCTGAGATCGCGCCGCCGCCGCCCCAGCCATGTCGGGCTCCGCCGCCTCCGGCTCCACCACGGCTAGCTTCTTGCCGGCCTCTCTCGCGGCCCTGCTGTCCCGACCCATCGACGCCGCTGCGGTCTCCACCGCTCCGATCGAGACGAGGAGCCTCGGGTCCTTTTTCTCCTCGTCCCCGGGGCTTCCGATCGTGCCGTCTACAGCGGGCGCTACTTCGTCCGAGACCCACAGCGACGCGCCGCTCGCCCCGAGTGGGGGCCAGCCGCCGATCGCCCCGTCTCTTTCGTCTGCTTCCCGCAGTGACGCGCCGCTCGCCCCGTATGGGGGCCAGTCGCCGATCGCTTCGACTGGTGGGGGCTCGGCCCTCGGACTAGTGGCGCCCCCGTCGGCCATGATGGCGGGGTTTGCTGCCTCGGGCTCGGCCCTTTCGTCACCTGCTCCCGCAGTTGCGATGGTGGCTGCAACCGCGGCCTCTGCCTCTACGGCGTATCCGCCTCCGGCAGTCTACTCCACGGGCTCTTTGCCGCCGTCGCCGTTTCACTTCGGGAACCTCATCACCATCAAGTTGTCCGCAGACAACTACATCTTCTGGCGTGCGCAGGTTCTTCCGCTTCTCGGGAGTCATTATCTCCTGGGCTACGTCGATGGTTCTCTCCCCTGTCCTCCTGCGCTGGTGGATAGCGTGCACGGTCCGGTCTACAATCCGGCGCACCGTGTTTGGACAGGGCAGGACCAGGCGAATCTCTCCTCCATCCAGGGGTCGCTCACTCCGGCGGTTGCCGGACTTGTTGTCTTCGCCAAGACGTCTCATGAGGCATGGACCATCCTCGAGCGCTCGTTTGCAGCGCAGTCGCAGACCCGTGTCTCCGCGCTTCGTCGCCAGCTTGGTGAGTGTCAAAAGCTGGATTCCACAGCCACCGAGTTCTACAACAAGGTCAAGGGCCTTGCCGACATGTTGGCCTCTATCGAACAGCCCCTCACCGACTCCGAGTTTAACTCGTTCATTGTCAATGGTCTCGATGAGGAGTACGACGCCTTGGTCGAGATCATGAACGAGCGTGGCAACTCGAACCCCATGATGGCGCATGAGGTCTTTTCCCGCCTCCTTCTCACGGAACAGCGGGTCGAGTCGCGCCGCTCCAGGGGCAGTGGGGGCTCCCTCTCGGCCAACGCCGCCACCAAGGGTGGCCGCCCTTCTTCATCATCCAGGGCTCCTTCGGGGCTGCCATCGCCGCCTGCCTCGGCCCCCCTGCTACCGCGACATTACCGGGCGCTGGTGGCAAGCGTGTATGCCAGCTGTGTGGCATTGAGGGGCACTGGTCCTCTAAGTGCCACAAGCGCTTTCAGAAGAGCTTTCTGGGTCTTGGCAATGATGGCAAGGACATGCGCAACTTTGCGCGTCAGGTGGCCATGGCGGATCGCCCAGTGTCCACTAAGCAGCAGGGGCATACTCAGTCCTACTCTGTTGATCCTCACTGGTACATGGACTCTGGGGCCACGGAGCATCTGACGAGTGAGATGGGCAAGCTCCATACTCGCGAACCCTACCACGGCCCCGACAAAATCCACACTGCCAATGGAGCAGGTATGTATATATCTCATATTGGTCAAGCATCTCTTCTCACTAGGCATGCAAATAGGAGTCTTCAACTTTGCAATGTGCTTAGAGTTCCCTCTGTGACACGTAATCTTCTTTCTGTTCCTAAACTTACACGTGATAATAATGTGCTTTGTGAATTTCATCCTTTTGATCTTTTTATTAAGGATCGGGGCACGAGGGACATTCTTCTTAGCGGGCGGTTGTGCCAGGGACTCTATCGTTTGGAGCATCCTGCAGTCGCTCGTGTGTTCAGTGGAGTTCGGGTATCTCCATCACAGTGGCATGCTCGTCTTGGTCACCCGGCCACACCTATCGTTCGTCATGTTTTGCGTCGTCATGAGCTTCCTTATGTGTCAAGTAATAAAGATGTAGCAGTGTGTGATGCTTGTCAGCAGGGGAAGAGTCATCAACTTCCTTTTTCGGAGTCTAGTCGTGAGGTGAAACATCCTTTAGAACTTGTGTTTTCAGATGTATGGGGTCCTGCTCAGACTTCTGTCAGTGGTCATAATTATTATATTAGTTTCGTTGATGCTTATAGTTGCTTTACCTGGCTTTATCTTATTAAACGCAAATCTGATGTGTTTGATATTGTTGTTCAGTTTCAAAAACATGTTGAACGTCTTCTCAAGCACAAAATTGTTCATGTTCAGTCCGATTGGGGGGGGGCGAATATCGCAACCTCAACTCCTTCTTTCAGTCGCTTGGGATAGCTCATCGTTTAGCATGTCCACATACACATCAACAGAATGGTTCTGTCGAACGTAAGCATCGTCACATTGTTGAAAGTGGTCTTACTCTTTTGGCCCATGCATCGGTTCCGTTTCGGTTCTGGAGTGATGCTCTCACCACTGCATGTTTTCTGATAAACCGTACTCCCACTCGTGTTTTGAATATGAAGACTCCCATTGAGGTTCTCCTTAATGAACAACCAGATTATACCTTTTTTAAGGTCTTTGGGTGCGCTTGCTGGCCACATCTCCGTCCGTACAACAAGCGCAAGCTTGAGTTTCGCTCCAAAAAGTGTGTTTTTCTGGGCTATAGCTCTCTTCATAAAGGATACAAATGTCTTCATGTTCCCACCAATCGTGTTTATATATCCCGGGATGTCGTGTTTGATGAGCATGTTTTTCTCTTTGCCAAGCTTCCTGTGTCCATTGTTGAACCACCCTCTTTGCATTCATCCTCTGTTGCAGCTGACCAATTTGATGATGTCGCATACTCTCCTATATTGTTGCCTAACCATGGTGCAGGCACTGGACGTGGGGCGCGCTTGGAAATCTTGGAGGCGTCGTCGCCTCCTTCGTTGGCATCACCAGTGGCGCACGACGATCATGTTGAGTCGTTGCATGGCCTCGGCACCCGTGCCCATGCACGTCCGGTCGATCTTCCCGCGACGCGTGCTTCTACGCCCATGGCCTCTGGGCCGGTCTCGCCCCTTCGGCCCGTCGCGACTCCCGTGCCAGAGGAGTCTGGGCCGGTATCGCCTGGGCTGGTTCCCTCGCCATGCAGCCCGGTGGCCCCGCCGGCCTCGGCGCCCCTGGCTCCTGAGCCAGCCTCACTGCTTCGCTCGTCGGCCTCGGTGCCTCTGGCTCCTGAGCCGGCCTCGCTACCTCGCTCGGCCACGTCGGCCTCGTCGCCTCCTCAGCCTTCTTCGCTGGTTTCGCCTGGGCCAAGCTCACCGGTCTCCGGTGTGCCCTCACCGGCGCTCTCTGAGGTCTCTCCGTCGTCAGTCGAGTCGTCCTCGCCATCGCCGCCATCATCACCAGAGTCCTCTTCGGCTCCTGTCACTACTGTGGTCCCTCAACGACCACATACACGGAGTCGCAGTGGCGTCTTTCAGCCTAAACAGCGACATGATGGGACTGTTGCGTGGTTGGCTGCATGTATGGCTGCTGCTCGTGCGGATCCTTTCTCTAAGCCTCGCACGTATCAGGCTGCTTTGAGTATACCGCATTGGCGAGAGGCTATGGAGCAGGAGTATCATGCTCTTCTTCGTAACAAGACATGGACTCTTGTTCCGCCACCACCCCGTGTTAATGTCATTGACTCCAAATGGGTTTTCAAAGTGAAGAAGCATTCAGATGGTTCTATTGAGCGCTACAAGGCGCGGCTGGTTGCTAGAGGTTTTCGGCAGCGTTATGGTCTTGATTATGAAGACACCTTCAGTCCAGTGGTTAAACCTACTACTATTAGGCTTCTTCTCTCTCTTGCAGTTACTCGGGGTTGGTCTCTTCGTCAGCTGGATGTGCAGAATGCTTTTCTCCATGGTGTTCTGGAAGAAGAGGTATATATGCGGCAGCCTCCAGGGTTCTCTGATCCCGATCGTCCTGATTATCTATGTCGGCTCACTAAAGCACTCTATGGTCTGAAGCAAGCTCCTCGTGCTTGGCACGCTCGTCTTGAGACGGCCCTTTGTGCTCATGGATTTGCATCATCAGCTGTTGACTCCTCGTTATTTCTTCTTCAGCGGCCTGCAGTTACCATGTATCTGCTTGTTTATGTGGATGATATTATCCTTGTCAGTTCCTCTCAGTCGGCTGCTGCTGCTCTTGTTCGGTCTCTTGGTGCTGATTTTGCGGTCAAAGATCTTGGGCAGCTTCACTACTTTCTTGGTGTCGAGGTTGCTTTTGTGTCCAGTGGTCTGATTATGACGCAAAAGAAGTATTCCTTGGATCTGTTGCAGCGGGCTGGGATGCTTAAGTGCAAACCGACTACTACTCCTATGTCTGCTACTGACAGGATTACTGCTGCTGATGGTGACCTCCTGCCTTCTGCTGATGCGACACAGTACAGGAGTATTGTTGGTGGGTTGTAGTACCTGACGATCACACGTCCTGATATCTCTTTTGCTGTTAACAGAGTATGTCAGTATCTTCAGGCACCTCGTGACACTCATTGGTCTGCAGTGAAGCGCATCTTGCGCTACATTCGTTTCACATTGTCCTATGGTTTGCACATTCGACCGAATACCTCTGGGGTCATCTCGGCATATTCTGATGCGGATTGGGCTGGCAGTCCGAATGACAGGCGATCCACGGGGGGCTATGATGTGTTCTTTGGTTCTACTCTGATCGCCTGGAGTGCTCGGAAACAGGCTACTGTTTCGCGTAGCAGTACTGAAGCTGAGTATAAGGATGTGGCTAAAGCAACTGCAGAAATTATCTGGATACAGTCTTTGCTTCAGGAGTTGGGAATATCTCAATCACAGTCCCCTATTCTTTGGTGTGATAACATCGGTGCTACATACCTATCTGCTAATCCGGTATTCCATGCCCGAACGAAACACATTGAAGTGGACTATCATTTTGTACGGGAACGGGTCTCTCAGAAGCAACTACAGATCAAGTTCATCTCTCCCAAGGATCAACTTGCAGACATCTTCACCAAGCCATTACCTCTTCCACAGTTTGAGACTTGTAGGCGCAATCTTACCCTTCTAGATTCTTTAGGAAGTGGCTAAGATTGAGGGAGGGTGTTAGACTGTATAGTCTCTGTAGTTGTATACGTACATATACGTATGATGTAACTTGTACCCCTTGGTTATATATATGTGAGATAGGTCACCCCTAGAGGGTTGAGCCGGTTCCCCCAAATCTATTGTCTTACAGAAAAGTAGTGCTAGATGGTAACAGTTTTAAGCATCCCTGAGATATAATACTTACAAAACCAGATGGTATGATGTTAATCATATGTATGGCCACTCAATATTGAATGTCAAGACGAACTACTTTATACTATGTTTTCAAATCACGGGTGTTTTGGCTGCGATCGCGTCTCATTCGCTGCTAGGAAATCGTCCCATAATTTGCCAGATTGCAGGAGATCACGAGAGATCGTACCGATTTAGGCTACGATTTCGCTGCAAATTTAGCTGTCGGTAATCCTTTCTCCGGTGATTTTAGTTAGTGCTTTATACTGGATATAGACATCACAAAGTCAGAACAGGCCTTCTTAGAGATGAACCATATAATAAAATATTACGCTAAAAGATTAGGTATGCACGCAAGGATTGTTTAAAAGCTTTATCACTGTATGGAGAAAACAACATGGTAAGATGCAACACTAGCTTTTTAGTTCCATCGAACCAGAGCATCTGCAGCAGGTTGTAGCCGCCAAGCTCATTTTCTTCCCCTCTATCTATCTTCCGATCTGATCAACATCTGACTTGATTAGTCACTGAGTCATCTCTCTATTTGCAGTTTGTATTGATCAATCAAAGGGCATATTAGAAGCCACTCACGAGCTTCAAAGTGGAGGCAGGGCCAGCGGTTGAGGCGGAGAAAGAGCGCGCAAGGCGCAGCTGCCCCAGCCCCTCCTCACCGGGGCCGCAAGGATCTAGGATCGAGCCGCTGATGCACCCCTGTTGCCGGTGAATGAGGTCGTACAAGCACATGGCATCACGCTGCTGCCGGATCTCACCTCCATGCATCAGAAGAGAGAGTAGGCACAGACGTCCCTGAGATATGACCAATACTCCAATAGCACCCATCATGGCGCGGCACGACGACCACCTCGTTGTTCCTGCAGCCGAGAGCCACGCATACGTGCTGGAGCCGTGGGGCCGCGGGCGGACAAATCTTCCTCTACTCCGTCGCTCGACCTCAGCGGCACCTCTCGTGACCCTACCTCGCTAGGATCCTCGGCGACCACGCTTCGACGACAACGGGTTAGATCGAGGGATCAAATTTGTTTTATAGTAGCGATTTTCTTTTCTTTAGAAAAATAGCGGTGGTTTCCTTTTTTAGGTGAATACTGGTGGTTTCCTAGTTGTATATAATACTGATGCTATGATTTCGAACACAACACATTGTTGGTGTGATGGTAAGCCATGTATTCTATATATTCTGGAGGTCTCGCGTACGAGTTCCTAAGTTTTTACTCCTCGTGTTCTCTCGGCCCATAAACCAGTTGCTAGCAGCCGTTCCACGGTGAACTCGCGGCCCATAAGCGAAGCTAGCCTTCGCGTGGCCCAGTGCTAGCGATGGATAAAAACAGCCAGCCAGCGACGGTAAACTCAATCGTTATCGTTATAGGTAAAGAAACGCACCGTTGAAGAAATAGATAGTACCACGTCAGATATTAAGAAAAATATCAAAATCAAGAAAAAACGGACAGGAAAAAGCGTATTATGACATAGGAAGAAAGCGCATTGTGACGGTGAACCCACGGAGTTAATCCGTGCTTTATTATTAGGGAGAGACTAGCACAAATGCCTGTGCGTTGTAATGGGGGACATTTTTACACGTCTCATGCCTCAGTCAGTCTCATCGTCTCAGTCTGCACTCCTTGTCCTCATCCTCATCATCGTCTCCTCATCTCAGTCTGTGCTCCATAAATTATTCCTTACACTTCTTCCTTATTTGTCTCCATTCCTTTCCTTCCCTTTATTATTGTCTCTCATTTCCTTTCCTTCCTCTTTCCTTGAACGTAGGGAATTGGCAAGATCCATACCATTCCTCATAGTCATCACTTCTACGGTGATCTCGTCTGCTGCAAATGGAATGAATTTACACCGAGCCGCCAGAAAATTACGTCTATCATCCCTTAGTACAGCCGTCGTAGCTCAAACTCCTTCGTCTAGGAAAAATATTGCATCAACATTTAGTTTAGTGAAACTCAGGTTTGGCTTACACCACCTGGCTTCAGGTATACTTGGTGAATGGGGTGATGAATTCTGATGATTGCTTGCAATTGAAAAGACCAAAAGTGACCATCTCCATGCTGGCTGAACCGCTTTGTTATGCATAATTTGTCTGCGGATCCGCCACAAGTACCAACCTCCGGCTGCTATCTCTTGTTTGAAATTCAAAGTTGGATGTATAGCTAGGTGTTCGTATGGAAGAGATAAAGATGTGTTCGAATATAACATAACCCGATGTATCCACTGGCAAAGTGTGATCAATGTGTTGTATCACCTCAAGGTGGGTCCACATGACTCGCGCATTTGTGCACGTGAGTAGTAGATGTCGGATGTCCTCCGCCCATTGATGACCAATAGGGCAAGATCCATTTGACCCGATATGCCTATTGGTTAAGATAGCTCAGAGATGAATAGTTTCTTGCAAAACTCTCAATCCAAAAATCTATATCTTACGTGGAATTTGAAGTTTGCAAACAGTATTTCAGATAGTCAAATGGGTAGATCCACCAGGTCTATGACGCCCCCGATTCAATCGTACACTAATCATACACGCAAATGTGTACGATCAAGATCAGGGACTAACGGGAAGATATCACAACACATCTCTAGACACAAATTAAAATAATAACAGCTTTATATTACAAGCCAGGGGCCTCGAGGGCTTGAATACAAGCTTGATACACAAGAGTCAGCGGAAGTAACAATATCTGAGTACATGAAAGTACATGTAGTCCCCATGTGTGGTTTTGGTAATTAAATGACAATCCTAATGGACAAATGTTTGCACTGAGATATACATTTGAAGGAAAGTTCCATTTGCAATGCATGAAGAATATTGGATGAATTGGTGGATGAAATCCATCAACATCTATATATGCATTGAGACTTGATAATGAATGACAATTCCTATGAAGAAACAATGACATCAAGTTATATAGAAAGGTTTGTTCCATGGGTGATGCAAGAAGGATATTGAATGGATTCGGAATGAATGCCATATACATGTAGTTGTGCATCAAGATTAATCATGGAGCAAAGATTAAGGTTGACCAAGATGAAGATCGAAGATTGAATTCAAAGATGGTCAACACACAAGCGCAAATCATGTGCCACGTGAGATCTTGTGGTATGGTCAGAATTTGTCAATTGCGCTTTGTGTACTAACCCATACTATGTGTTGCCTATGTTTTTGAGAGGAGATTCTCATGGGATCGCATCGAGAGAGATATTTCAAGTGTCTATGAGAGGATGACATCAAGTGTTGATGATCATGGTTGACAAGGGCAAGTTCAAGATAACTATCCCGAAGGATTACATGCTTGAAGCTTGTGGATGATCACATGATGGACACATGAAGATAAATACAAAGCAAAGCTTCCCACATTGTGTATGGGGGAGCTACTTGAAGACTTCACCAATGTCTTGCCATTCAACTTGATCCAAGAAGAAACTTCAACTTCAAGCTCAAGTGAAAGGCTCGAGTCAAAGGTATTAGTTCCTTCGACGTTAGTGTTGTGGAGTGATGAACACCAAAAGAACACATACACTCAAGAATGGATTATTGATAGCTATGTAGTGTAGACCTTTTATGATTCTTGAGTTATAGGGATCCCGCACTATTAAGAGGGGATCAAAGGGGTTCGTGATAGATTTTCTCAAGTCAACATCTTCTCTACACAATTCCACTCATATCCTATATACCAAAGAAAATCCAAAGCCAAATAGGTTACCCAAATACATGATAAAACCTTTGCATATTTTGCATCCTCCATTTTGGTTCATCTTGGGTGGTTCTCTATGTGAGGACCTGGGTTTTTTTCATAGCTTCAAAACGAGCCCAAGATCATCAAAATCGGAGTCCGGATGTAAAAGTTGTGCCTGTTTCAGTTTCTAGGCTGCAGCAGTTTGGTTTGGCCGGATCATCCGGGTCCTCTCCCATATCATTCGGGCTTTGCCCGGATCATCCGGGTTATTCGTAAAATTCATCACAGAAGCTTATTCCGCTAGCCGGATCATCCGGCTACCCACCCGGATCATCCGGGAATTGCCCGGATCATCCGGCTATGTCCCCGGACATCCGGGTATCTACTTCACCACATTGTATATTGACCTTCCCGGATCATCCGGGCATTGCCCGGATCATCCGGGTATGCATCCAGATCATCCGGGCAGGTCAACAACTGCGGGAAACGGCTCTATTTTCTTTGGGGGTATAAATATCCCTCTCCCACTCCGGGGGAGGGTTGAGCACTTCATCCCAAATCGTCCCAAGAACACAAGTGGCTCCCTCTCACTTCTCCTACACCAAATCTTAGATCCCGGAGAGATTAGTGAGTGTTCTTGAGAGTTGTTCCAATCAAAAGATAGATCCTCTCCCTCTCCCTCTTGTGATCAAAGCAATTCGTGATTTGAGCAAGTCTTGAGCATTTCCCCCTTGATCTTGTTACTCTTGGAGGTTGGAGACTCCTAGGCGGTAGGAGTGCTCCGGTGAGGAATCAACTTGTGATTTGTCCCCGGGAAAGTTTGTGAAGGTTTGGAGGCCGCCTCAAGGTCTACCACTAGTGGTTGAGAATCTCCTTCGTGGTGATATCTCAAGGAGAATAGGGTGAGCCTTCGTGGCGTTGGTGTGCCTTCATGGTAACATCCACCTCTCTAACGGTGACTAGCTTCCCTCCAAGGAAGTGAACATCGGGATACATCCTCGTCTCTGTGTCTTCGGTTAATTCTAACCTTAGCCACTACTTGTGGTTTACTTTGGTCTCTTGACCTTGCATTCACTATATCTTGTTGTCCTCATTATATTGTGTTGGTTACCATATCGTAGAGATTATCTAGGCCAACACTTTATAGTCCGCAATTCATACTTGCTACTATTGTTCTATCGTGTGCTTAGTGTGAATTGCTAGCTTGTAACATTCATTTCCATATCTTGTGACATAACTTGTGTAAGCCTGTATTGCTTACTTGTGGTTGTGTGTATTATTCATTTATATATCTTGTGATATACATTGAATAAGTTCGTGTAACTTACTTGTGCTTACTCATATCCTCGTTGTTCTCATCTTGTTTATCCTAAGTTGTTGGTGCACTTAGTTAGCCTGGTATATTTAGGATTTGTGCTTGAAAAGTATCCTCTTAGTTTATTTCCGCATTAGGATATAGCCAAATCTGTATAAGATTTTAAAATGCCTATTCACCCCCCCTTTAGGCGACATCGTGGTCCTTTCAATTGGTATCAGAGCTAGGTCTCTCCTTATTAGGCTTAACCGCCTAGAGAGTAACGATGTCGACTAGTGAACTAGTGCATGATGACACATTTTGTTTTAATGGCACAAATTACATTATGTGGAGATTACGCATGCTTTGTCACTTTCGGGCCATGGGTCCAAATGCTTTGCGGATTGTGGTTGTAGGGAATTCAAATCTAAAGGATGGACAGTCTCCATCACTTGATGATATGCATCTTGATTGTGAAGCTTTAAGTTTCATTCACCAAGCTATAACCTTCGAGGTGTTCAAGTCAATCTCATCTTGTTTGTTGGCTCATGATGCTTGGACCAAAATTGAAGATATATATGGTGGGTCCAATCTTGATGAAGATAATATTCTATTTGGGGAGTTGATGGAGGAGTTCTCCACATTTTTAAATCATGAAGAGCTCTCTATTACTTCCACCTCCGATTACTTGCACACTTCAATATCTTGCACTTCACCAACATGTGGCATGCCACAAGGTAATGACATGGTGAGTGAAGAAATATCTTGTGATGATGGTGTTAAGCTCATTTGTGATGATATGCTTGATCTCCCATTTTGCCATGATAGAAATATCGTGATTCCCTCTAGTTCTATTTGTGAAACTAACCATGTAGAGGAAATCAAGAAAAATGAGGCATGCTTGGTTGATAAAGAACCCTCTTCTCCAAAAGAATCATCATCAACCCCTTGCGTTCACATGTGCCTCATGGCAAGAGGTAATGACGAGGTATCATCTTCTCTTAGTGACAATGATGATAGTTGTAATGAGGAAGATGATGAAGTCTTGACTCAAAATCTCTATGAGATTGGGAAAACGCTTCGTAGAGCTAAAAATAACACTTATAAAAGGTTCCAAGATGTTCTTGCTTGCTTTCAAAAATGTAATGACTTATTTCTTTACGAGCAAGCAAAAAGTGAACAACTTTAACATGAACTTGCTATGGCTCATCAATGTCTTAGTGACTTGAGGTCTTTAAAAGAAGAGATTGAAGTTACGCATTGTAAACTTAAAGAGGATTTTGAGCCCCTTGACCTTGACTACAAGAAGGTCAAAGGAGAGCTCATCAAACTCTCTAAGTCTCATGAGGAACTTCAAGCTACTCATGCGGAGTCTCTAGCTTCTACATGCTCCTCTCATATTGATAATGATGCTTGTGCTACTAACTCTATCTTGTGTGAAGCATCGATATTAAAAGAAAATGTTGACCTAAGGACTCAACTTGATTTGCTAAGTAGCAACTATGGGAAATTGGAAGAAAGTTATGAAAAGCTCTCGGGCACTCATGAGGATCTTATAATCTCTCATGATGGGCTAAAGTTAGCTCATGAGGTTATGTGGACCAAGGTAAAATCGTGTGAGTCTCATGTGGATATTAGCACATCTTCTACTCGAAATGCCTTATTGCCATGTGCTAGTCCTTGCAATTCCTCTCTACATGATATTGGTACATCTTGTGATGAATTGCTCACCATGCCTTGTTGCTCTAACAATGAAGTTTCTACTTCCTCTAGTTCTTTTGTTAATACTAACCTTGTAGAGGAAAATAAAGAGCTCAAGGCCCAAGTCACCAGTTTGAAGAAAGACTTGGAAAAATATTGTGATAATATCTTGAGTGTGCAAAAGGACCCTCAAGACAAAATTGGACTTGATTTCATCTCCAACAAGAAGAAGTCCAAGAACAAGAAGAAGGGACGAGATCAAGTCAAGAATTCGGCCAACATTATTTGCTTCAAGTGCAAGAATGTTGGACACCATGTGAGATCTTGTCCATTGAAGAAGAAGGCTTCAAGTGTGAAGCATCAAGGGAAGTGGCCTCAAGTTCAATATCAAGATAATGAAAGGCCTCTTCCCATGCCTAACCAAGATAATGCTCTCCAAGTTGAAAAGGTAAAGAAGAAGAGAAAGGGGAGCACATGTTGCTATATTTGCCGTAAGAAGGGACACATAGCTTCATCTTGTTCCAACGGTAACATATCTAAGCCTCCTATAGTCAATAATCATTATTCGCTAAAGAAGGATATTGTTGGCAATGTGTTTGCCAAGTTTGTGGGTTCCCAGAGAAGTTTGAAAGTGGACAAGACCATTTGGGTTGCCAAGCCTATTGTTACTAACTTCTTAGGACCCAACTTGGTTGGGGACCATCAAGCTCAAACTTGATCAATAGGTGTGTGGAGGGCATTGGAGACTTGGCTACTTCATGAAGAAAAACTATTTTCACCATATGTTATGGTTAATGCCAAGTCAAGTGGATTATCATCATATCTATCAATCCAATGCTCCTCTTTGCGGTAACTTGTACTTGCATTGTTTACACTGAAAGTTACTATGTCCCTTGCATGTTTAGGTTTTGTACCTAGCATGTGCTTTTATAGTTGTGCTTCCTAGTATGCTTGATTTGTGTTATCTATCATGTGTAGGTCACAATGCACTTCATATATTTGTGCGTGTGTGGTTTCAAGCCTTTATTGCTTCATTAGTTGAATCTTCCTTGGCTGGATCATCACATTATGGGGGAGTGCTATGTTTTACGGATATCACAAACCTTAAAGGTGTATGTATGTGGGATACCACCTAGTATTGTTAGTGCAATATTATCAAGGAACTATGTGGTATGTAAAGCTCATTTGAAACTCAAATTCTCATCCACTAATTATCCTTAGTTGGGTTTCATTTGCTTCTTGTGGATAATACATGGATCATCATATTATGGGGGAGTGATATGCTTTGTGCATATCACAATCCTTGTTAATATGAACAATTGAGGGATGCCACCTAGAATTTATATTTGAGATTATCTTATATCTCCGTGGCATGCAATGTCTTGTTTACGTATGGCATTCTTGTGCGGTTTTGCCCATGGTTATCTTTAAAACCATATTTGGAAAATCATTTGATTAAAGCTATTCCAATTATTGCTTTTCATGATTATCTATCTAGTCGGAATGTTAATATTATGCTATCCAAGCATTGTGGTTATTCCTAAACTCTCATGTTATGCTTGTGTTAGTATAGATGATCATGTACTTATTTGGTTTCTACACCCAATGATAACCCGAAATACCATTTTGTTCGAATTCATCTTATTGCTCTATATGAGAGTTTGTTATCTCATTATTTATAGTGTCCTATATCGACTTGAGTGGGATATTCCTATGAGTATGTGTGCAATGCATATCTTATATGCTCATTGTTTTTTTTCCTTGGTTCATATGTTGAACTTTGTGTGCTATCATATGTTGATTTGTCACTTTGATTCATTTTGGACAACATGAATGACTAGTGTTGTTATTGGAAGTATTAACAGTTATGTGGTCATTTGTCCAATTTGTATCTCCCTAGATTTTGGTAGGCTTATGCATGCATATTTACTATGTGTAAATTCACATGCCTTGTTTGCCTTATTTGATCCAATATATATATGGTAAATCCATCAAATTCTTAATAGCTATGATGTGCATGAAATTCAAATTCATATCAATAGGCACATATTTAAGTGGTTTTACCCTATGTGTTGTAGTTATGCTAACTACGTCGGACCCAATAAGTTTGGGGACCATATTGTACTTAAAATGTTTTAGGTACATTTGAGAAGCATTGGGTGCTTGGCTTATTCATGAAGGTGGTGGCACTATGAGGAAATTAGAGGCAAGCTTGGACATTTTATTGATCTACAACTTCATACCAATGCTATCTCGGTAACAAGTATTTACTTCATGCATATATATAGAAATGAGGTCAACCTTGTGTAGGTTCCATCATGGCATGAATTTCTTGACTCGTTCCTGTGATACTTGTTTCCTTTCTCAAAGCATCCCAACAATGATCTCTTGTTGCTAGTTGTGATGTCTTTGATGGTTGTGTGTTTGGAGTTCATTAATATACAATAAGATTATATTAAGCCATGTGCCATGCTTTCAAGCAAAGATCTCATTGGTATATTTTATGACTCCCGTTTTGATATCTTATTCCTTCCTTTTGTAACTATTTTATGTGTACATCCTTCTTTGTGGATATCATCTACCTAGTATCTTATACACGTGAGAGAAGTTACATCTCTAGTTGATATCCCTATTCTTTCATGTCCACCATTTCATTCACTTTTTATATCTTTTTGGTGGCTCCATGGAAGCATTTGTTGAATGAGTGCATGTCTTACCTCTTTCCATCTTAGTGCACTCATGTTTGGTGAAGATTGTTGTCCTCATGCTTGTCTTGACAAGCCTATTATTTCCTATCTTCATCATGGGTTGTCACAAGCTTTGATTTTTAGTTTGCTATTAGTGAGCTTGTGAACCCATTTTCTTGATGTGTGTGTGACCTTCTTAACTTCATGTGTGTGGGAAGGACATGTCTTGCACCTTGTATCTCATTTACTCAAGGCTATGTTGATGCTTAATTCTCATCCTTATACTAGTCTTCTCAAGTGCTTTGACGTGTCTCACACACATCATTTTGGTTGTGCCTATTCTTAGGTTGCCTCATGTACATGTTGCTCAACCATATGTTTGTTGCAAATGCTAGGCTTCTTTTCTTATCTATGTTTGCTTGCAATTGTTGTGTGTTCCTATTGATTTTGGGGGAGTGATGATCCTATTTTGTGCACTTGTATCCAAATAAAAAAAATCAACTGTGCACAAATCATGGGGAGCTTCTCTATTTTCCTTAGAACACTCCTTTACCCAAATCGTAATATTCTTTTATTCTTTTGGCTCATCGGATCTTTTGATTGCTTGCTTCACTTTCTGTTATGCAAATGAGATCAATTTGTGCCATGTGCTTTGTGCCATGTGCCTTGCTATTATGACTAGGCTCAAGTTGTATAATAGTGGATTCACTTGTGGATATCATGTTCTTATCAATTGCAACCTTTCTTTTTGTGTATACGAGTTTCTTTGTGGATACATATCATGATTATTATAGGCCACTTATGTGACGCCCGGATAATTAGGCTACAGTAAAACTCTGCTAATGATGCCACGTCACCACTCTTACTGTTGTAAACCTCACAATGATTCAATCCCGTCTGAATTCATAAATTCAAAATCAAGGCAAATAATAAAAGTTTTCAAACATTAAAACTAAAATGTTCTATATGTGCCAAATATTGCATAAATAATTATGGTGGAGAATCCACATTTTTATAAAGTATTTAATGGCACTGAAATAAATAAAACAGTAATAAAAACTAATAATTAAATGCCTTTACTAATTAGTAAATTATCAAACTAAATTAATTGGGGACTAGACATTTTGTGACGGTGGACTAAACTGAGATACTAAATTAGATGCTATGTATATATTTTACAGAAACTAAAATAAAAGGTGACTAAAGTAAAATAGAAAAACAAACTAACAAAAAAAAGAAGAAGAGGAGAACCCCCCCTCCCACTTGGCTCTGGCCCAGCAAGCCACCGGCCCAACTGGGCCATCTCCCAGCCAGGCCGGCCCACCTCGGCCTACACATACCCCCCCCGTCGACCGAACCCTAGCTACCCGATCCCCATTCCCCCACTCGCCCCCCTCCCGCATCGCCCGCTCCTTCCCCCCCCCCCGATCTGGATCGAGATCGGGGGCTCGACGCCGCCGCCGCTGCCCAGTGCCTCCCGCCACCCTCCTCGCCGGCGCCCGCCTCCCCATCTTCCCCCGCATGGCGCCCGCCCCACCTCGACCCGAGCTAGATCGGATCGATCCCGCTGCTCGATGCCCGACGCCGCCCCGCTGCTCGACGCCGGAGCCTCCTCACCGGCCTGCTACCCCTCCGCCGCGACGTCCTCGACCGCCTCCCCGAGCCCCGCTGCCTTGACCCTACGCCCCCGGTGAGGCCCCGGGCCTTCCCCTCTCCTCCTCCTTCCCCTGTCCCCGTGTGCGACGCGCCCGCGCAAAGTTGCGGTGCCCTTGGCCGCCGTTGTGTCGCTGCTCTCCTGCAGCAACTGCCGACCCGGCTCCCCCCCCCCGTCGCATCGGTCGCGCCCGGCCGTTTCTACCCGCGACCACCGCGCCTCCACGTCCCGCACTGGCGCTGTCATCGCGTCCGGCAACACCCGCGCGCAACCACGGGCGCCCAGCCACCCGCCTGTGCTTCCCCGGCTCTGCACGCGCCCGCAGTCGCCTGCGCGCGCGCCACCGAACCTCCCCGTCGCTCGCAGCTTCCCCCGCGGTGACTTTCAGGCCGTCCTGCTCGGCCTCCGCCCCCTGGTCACCGCACCTCGCGGCCAGCCACCTCCGCCGCTCCTCGCCGACTCGCCCCGCGGTGGTCCGGCCGCACCCTCCACGGCCCCGGAGTCCTCCGATGACGACCGCCCGCTTCGCCACGGCACCGCCCCGTCGTGGCCTCGTCGGCGCCGCACCGGCGCCCATCCGCACACTGGGCGTCGCCCGGTTAGCCCTGACGGGCAGCCTCGTCCGCGCCCACTAGCGCCCGAACCCACTAAGGCCCCTGGGGCCTATGACAGATGGGCCCCATGCCAATAACGTTTTAATAAAAAAAGGAAAATAAAATAAAAAAAATTAATTAATTAATTAATTAATTAATTAATTAATTAGTGGATTAATTAAGTTAATTAATCATGTTTAATTAACTTGCTAGTTTAATTAAACAATAATTATTTTAGCTAATCCCTAATTAAACTAATCAGAGTATGACAGGTGGGTCCCACTGGACCCACACGTCAGATTGACCCAGTCAACACCTCTGTTGACTGCTGACGTCATGCTGATGTCATGCTGACATCAGCATGCACTATTCTGGATAATGTTGGATTTAAATAATTAATTAAATTCCAGAAATTAATAAAATCTTTAGAAAATCATATCTTTTAATCCGTAACTCGGATGAAAATACTTTCTACATGAAAGTTACTCAGAACGACGAGACGATTCCGGATACGCGGTCCGTTCGTCCGCCACACCCCCCTAACCTATCGAACTCGCAACTTTCCCCCTCCAGCTCCTCTGCCCGAAAACGCGAAACACTGGGGATACTTTCCCGGATGTTTCCCCCTTCACCGGTATCGCCTATCCCTACGTTAGGACACCCCTAGCACAACGTATTGCCGCGTCTTGCTTTGTGTTACATTTGATTGCTCTGTTATTTATTGTGTTCCCCCTCCGTTACTCCTTTCCGGTAGACTACGAGACCGACGCTGATGCTGACCAGTCCGACTACGGAGTTGACGACCCCTCTCTCTTGCCAGAGCAACCAGGCAAGCCCCCCCTTTGATCACCAGATATCGCCTATTCTATTCTATACTGCTTGCATTAGAGTAGTGTAGCATGTTACTGCTTTTCGTTAATCCTATTCTGATGCATAGCCTGTCTTTGCTGCTACAGTCATTGATACCTTACCCGCAATCCTAAATGCTTAGTATAGGATGCTAGTGTTCCATCAGTGGCCCTACACTCTTGTCCGTCTGCCATGCTATACTACTGGGCCGTGATCACTTCGGGAGGTGATCACGGGCATATACTATATACTTTACACTGTTACATTACCTGTGATACTGTACGGAGTTGGGGGCTGAAAGGACAGGTGGCTCCATCCCGGTAGAGGTGGGCCTGGGTTCCCGACGGTCCCCGACGGTTACTTTGTGGCGGAGCGACAGGGCAGGTTGAGACCACCTAGGAGACAGGTGGGCCTGGCCCTGTTCGGCGTTCGCGGATACTTAACACGCTTAACGAGATCTTGGTATTTGATCTGAGTCTGGCTACGAGCCTATACGCACTAACCATCTACGTGGGAGTAGTTATGGGTATCCCGACGTCGTGGTATCAGCCGAAGCACTTCAGACGTCAGCGACGGAGCGGCGCGCGCCGAATTGGACTGGAACGCCACTAGGCTAGGTCTGCTTTCGGCCGCCCACGCAACGTGCAGGTGTGCTCAGGGCGATGGGCCCAGACCCCTGCGCGCTTAGGTTTAGACCGGCGTGCTGGCCTCTCTGTTGTGCCTAGGTGGGGCTGCGACGTGTTGATCTTCCGAGGCCGGGCATGACCCAGGAAAGTGTGTCCGGCCAAATGGGATCGAGCGTGTTGGGCTATGTGGTGCACCCCTGCAGGGAAGTTAATCTATTCGAATAGCCGTGATCTTCGGTAACAGGACGACTTGGAGTTGTACCTTGACCTTATGACAACTAGAACCGGATACTTAATAAAACACACCCTTCCAAGTTCCACAGACAACCCGGTGATCGCTTTTCCGCAGGGCGACGAGGAGAGGATCGCCGGGTAGGGTTATGCTATGCGATGCTACTTGGAGATGCTGCTTGGATATGCTACTTGAAGATGCTACTTGGAGGACTTCAATCTACTCTCTCCTACATGCTGCAAGACGGAGGCTGCCAGAAGCGTAGTCTTCGACAGGATTAGCTATCCCCCTCTTATTCTGGCTTTCTGCAGTTCAGTCCACTGATATGGCCTCCTTACACATATACCCATGCATATGTAGTTTAGTTCCTTGCTTGCGAGTACTTTGGATGAGTACTCACGGTTGCTTTCCTCCCTCTTTTCCCCTTTCCCTTCTACCTGGTTGTCGCAACCAGATGCTGGAGCCCTGGAGCCAGACGCCACCGTCGACGACGACCCCTACTACACCGGAGGTGCCTACTACTACGTGCAGCCCGCTGATGACGACCAGGAGTGACCTAGGAGGATCCCAGGCAGGAGGCCTGCTCCTCTTTCGATCTGTATCCCAGTTTGTGCTAGCCATCTTATGGCCACTTGTTTAACTTATGTCTGTACTCAGATATTGCTGTTTCCGCTGACTCGTCTATGATCGAGCACTTGTATTCGAGCCCTCGAGGCCCCTGGCTTGTATTATGATGCTTGTATGACTTATTTTATTTGTAGAGTTGTGTTGTGATATCTTCCCGTGAGTCCCTGATCTTGATCGTACACATTTGCGTGCATGATTAGTGTACGATTGAATCGGGGGCGTCACAAGTTGGTATCAGAGCCGACTGCCTGTAGGAATCCCCTTTCACACTCCTTGGCCGAAGTCGAGTCTAGTCATTGCAAAACTTTTACTAACATGGCTGTGTGCCTTACGGGCCCACGTCGCCATTGGGTGGTATTAGGATCTTTTACTCCTCGACCTTTACTCTGGGACTCTGAGCTCTCTTCTATTCGGGTTAAATGATTTCGCTAAAAACAAAACTAACTTTAGGTTCTCGATAATACTTTCTCCCGGAGACAGATGATCGTCTGTTGCATCAAAAGAATCCGAAGATACTCTCTGATGTTCTCTTGAGACTTTATGGTGTCGCTTTTGCAATTCCCCTCCGTCGATAAACCCCTATTGATAACCACGTGTACGCACCATTCATACAATGCTTCCCAGTTGATCTTGTTATAACATGATACACCGAAATTCTCTCTTTTGTTTCGAGAATCCTTTGAGCTTACTCCCTTGCTGTTCTCTGTCACCTGAATACCCCTATGGATAATTCTTGCACTTATCGAGTATCCGCTCATTCCCAGTTGTTCATGTGTTTCGCCAAAGACTTCAAAATATCATTCGATCTTTCGAAAATCCCGAGCAGCCTATTGCTTTTGAAATTCTCGCTTGCTTGAATTATGGTTAATCCCATAAGTTTCGTAATCTTATTGTCCTCCCTTCTCTTTATCATTTTAAGTTCGTTGATTCAATATGTTGAGGATGCCCGCATTCCTCAGTCGAATCCTAGGATTCATCCTTCCGGCTCAGACGTCATTTGGATATGAGCTGGTTCTTGACCAATCGATGCCTTGATCGTTTGTGCTTCTAAGTCTATTGAGCTTATTCATTTTCGATCAGAACGATTGCTTCTGATCCCTTGATTTGGAAATCATAATTCCTTTGCATTTGACAATTGAGTTAGTCAGTTGTTTCTATAATTTGCTTCCTCTAGTTGAGTACCGATGCTCACGTCAGATCCCTTGTGGACCACCAGATCCTTTGTTGGATTTTATCTGACAACGCCCTTCATATGCAATAACCTTGTGAGCCTTTTCCTCGGATACATAATGCCTTTGGTAAATTGTATCGTCTGCTTTCTCAACCATGCTTTGCCTTTGAGCTTGAGTTATTTACTTCTAAAGATTCTGGTATATGATTCTAAGATGCCCAGATGGGTTGAACCTATGCCTTCCTTAATATGTGTGAACTCGAAAGTTTTCACGAGTCGTACTCTTCTGGTATTTTGCCAGATAAGATTTCAACGCTATAACCTTACCGAAAGCGAGAAGTGAATGAAAGGGTATGCATTGGAGAAGTGGGAGTCGACCTTGAACTTGTGTTCATGCCCATGGACGCGATATATATCCTATCATTAAAGCTTCTTGTAACAATAACTATTTCCTTGATAACTAACCTATGGTATCTGTGAATTGATCCCTTGCAACCGTGGTTCCGACCATGATTGTTCTTCTTTGATCTCATTTCTCGGACAAGTTAAAACAATTGTCTTCTATGGATCAATACACCAGTCCAACCTTTACTTTGATCTTGTGTCGAGTATTACCCCCTGGTATCTCGAGATTATCATGGAACTGCATAACTTTTTATGAGTTCTTCATCAAGTGCTACCTTCCCACTGATTCCAATTTTCCGCGGGCTCTGTGTTACTGAACACTCAAAGACACCGATAACTGAACCGAGACCGCTCTACGGTTCAACAACTCTTCAGTAAGCTTCTATAAGTACGAGTTTGTACCCGATCACGCCATTCCTAGCCTGTTTGGCTATATCATTGTCGTGACGATTCTAACGGTGCTACCTGGTCCTTATTCTCGGAGCACCAATTTTCGACGATGAACTAACCTTACGTCGATTTTCCTCGTCATATCCTTTCACCTTAACCAACAAGCTTGAGTTCGAGTTTGTGTCGTACCCTTGGTTCCTATAACCTTTCACTTCATCATTACTTTGACTTGATGTCGTCGCCGATCGATTACATCTGCATGAAATCTCTCGACAATTGTGTCGTGGTCATCATCAACCTTATGAGCTCTTCCAGGAATTCAATTGAATTCATAATGGGTAATACCATCCTTGCCCCTCGATGATTCCTGTTCTCATCGACCACCTTATTGCCTTCCGTTCAACACAACTTGTTCGTGTTTTGTGTAAACCTTGAGATCACTGCTACCCAGCAGTTGATCTTCCTTACCTCGGAAGTATTACCGTCTCTTTTTGTCAAGAATGTGGTGAGAATTTCACCACCTCTTAATAATTCTTGATATCATAATACTTCTTGCCATCTTCGTTCATTCCTTGGTCCCCGTATTGTTTTCAACCGGAATACCGACAATGGAGCTATGACGTGTGAATTCAAAACTCCTAGCAAACCTATTGCTTTGAAGTGAATGGGCGATAGTTCATTCTAAGTCCTTCGCTAATTGAATCACCATTCTAACATTGGTCGTGCAACCCAACCCGTACTTCGGGCGCACCCTTCAACCAATGTTTAATTGTGTATGTTTTCCTCGAGCATACTTCCTTATATCAGTTGATCTGACAAATGTTATCTCCTTGTTCACTTAATGGTGGAAATCCATCTTTTGGAAATCTCGATGGATTATCGCTGAGCCCATCAGCCACCTCCTCCTCTCCTTGGTTTAATGATGAACTATTGTTTCAGGAACCCACTCCCATAGTTCATTTCCTGAGAATCCTGAAATGTCATTTCGTCTATTTGTGTTGCACCTTTTATTCTCGGACATCCTGAGTCTGAGGTATCATTACACCAATCGGATCCGAATCTCGGTCAGATATGATGGTTGGGACAACTTTCCAAGAGTTATGTTGTTGGCCCTTTGGTGACCCGGTAACATGATGTCATGCCTAGCACCCCCCCCCCCTGTTGGGTGGAGGACCTATCGTTATAATTTCTTTTGCAAGGACAACCATTCTTCCTGGAGGAAATTGTAAGACTTATTCTACAAGTTATTCCTGATGGACCCTTTTTGTCTCCAACGTCTGAACTTGCTTGAAGACCATGTAATGCTGTCTCGAAGCATGTTTGTGGAACTCCGATTGTCAACAAGGACATTTGAAGCACGATGCTAAATTTTATTTATCACTTATCCTAACACCGTTGTATGGGTAATATCATGAGATTCCTTCCCCCTTACCTAAATGGTTTTCTACTTTATATCCTGTCATGGATATCATGCTCTGCTTGTCATTGGGAAGGATATACCCCTGAAATATGTGTTTAAACACATTTTCCTTTCCATTGTTCTGTTTAAACATAATAATCACTTTTCCTTTCCCTTGGTTTGTTTAAACCTTCTTGTGATCTATATAATATAAGCAGTAATATCCCTGCTCATGTAAACACCTCGGTGTACCATCTTGTCTGGTGTAACCCTGTTACTATTGTTGATGACATTCCGGTAGCCACCGATGGACGAGAACTTGCCTATTGGTCCGCCTCGTTCAACGAGCAGGAAATGGTTCTCTTCGTCCCTCGCCCTTGGTATCGATGTTGTTGCGGACATATCTGACAGGCTACCCTTTGACACGCCTTACTGTCATGACCGTGCAAAATGTCAGCCCCCCTCCTACTTTCAACCACGTGGTGGGCCCATAACCGACAGGTCCCAGGATCGAAACCTGACTCTCCTATACACCCTGTTGCCAAAGTTATTCCTATAGCTTGACTTCGTATGTAATTTGCGAGCCACCTTCCTAGTGATCAATTCTGGTATCGGACACAATACTTATTTCCGTTGCTCTGAACCCCATTCACACTCTGTTTCAGGCAATGAACGATTGCCTATCCGCTTGAAACTTCTTATTGCACCGTCTTACCTTGCTCTTGATGTGTTTCATTTGTTCAACTCGAGAGATACTCATATGTTCATACTTGGGAAACCCCCAGAAGATTTTCCCTTGTAACATCCTATCGTTGTAGAGCTGCCCCCTTACCTATTCGTAAGTACGATGGAGATCCCGAAGAAAGGATGACAAATTGATCATGGTGACTTGAAGCAGTGAAATGAAGACATCAACGAAAGGGATCAACCTCTTCGAAAGGGAGGCCAAGACCGAGAAGACTCGTTAGGTTTTTCGCTACCAACACCTTCGCCCCTTACTCCACCGCTTAAATCTCGGGACGAGATTTCTTGTAGTGGAGGAGAATTGTGACGCCCGGATAATTAGGCTACAGTAAAACTCTGCTAATGATGCCACGTCACCACTCTTACTGTTGTAAACCTCACAATGATTCAATCCCGTCTGAATTCATAAATTCAAAATCAAGGCAAATAATAAAAGTTTTCAAACATTAAAACTAAAATGTTCTATATGTGCCAAATATTGCATAAATAATTATGGTGGAGAATCCACATTTTTATAAAGTATTTAATGGCACTGAAATAAATAAAACAGTAATAAAAACTAATAATTAAATGCCTTTACTAATTAGTAAATTATCAAACTAAATTAATTGGGGACTAGACATTTTGTGACGGTGGACTAAACTGAGATACTAAATTAGATGCTATGTATATATTTTACAGAAACTAAAATAAAAGGTGACTAAAGTAAAATAGAAAAAACAAACTAACAAAAAAAAAGAAGAGGAGAACCCCCCCTCCCACTTGGCTCTGGCCCAGCAAGCCACCGGCCCAACTGGGCCATCTCCCAGCCAGGCCGGCCCACCTCGGCCTACACATACCCCCCCCCGTCGACCGAACCCTAGCTACCCGATCCCCATTCCCCCACTCGCCCCCCTCCCGCATCGCCCGCTCCTTCCCCCCCCCCCCGATCTGGATCGAGATCGGGGGCTCGACGCCGCCGCCGCTGCCCAGTGCCTCCCGCCACCCTCCTCGCCGGCGCCCGCCTCCCCATCTTCCCCCGCATGGCGCCCGCCCCACCTCGACCCGAGCTAGATCGGATCGATCCCGCTGCTCGATGCCCGACGCCGCCCCGCTGCTCGACGCCGGAGCCTCCTCACCGGCCTGCTACCCCTCCGCCGCGACGTCCTCGACCGCCTCCCCGAGCCCCGCTGCCTTGACCCTACGCCCCCGGTGAGGCCCCGGGCCTTCCCCTCTCCTCCTCCTTCCCCTGTCCCCGTGTGCGACGCGCCCGCGCAAAGTTGCGGTGCCCTTGGCCGCCGTTGTGTCGCTGCTCTCCTGCAGCAACTGCCGACCCGGCTCCCCCCCCCCGTCGCATCGGTCGCGCCCGGCCGTTTCTACCCGCGACCACCGCGCCTCCACGTCCCGCACTGGCGCTGTCATCGCGTCCGGCAACACCCGCGCGCAACCACGGGCGCCCAGCCACCCGCCTGTGCTTCCCCGGCTCTGCACGCGCCCGCAGTCGCCTGCGCGCGCGCCACCGAACCTCCCCGTCGCTCGCAGCTTCCCCCGCGGTGACTTTCAGGCCGTCCTGCTCGGCCTCCGCCCCCTGGTCACCGCACCTCGCGGCCAGCCACCTCCGCCGCTCCTCGCCGACTCGCCCCGCGGTGGTCCGGCCGCACCCTCCACGGCCCCGGAGTCCTCCGATGACGACCGCCCGCTTCGCCACGGCACCGCCCCGTCGTGGCCTCGTCGGCGCCGCACCGGCGCCCATCCGCACACTGGGCGTCGCCCGGTTAGCCCTGACGGGCAGCCTCGTCCGCGCCCACTAGCGCCCGAACCCACTAAGGCCCCTGGGGCCTATGACAGATGGGCCCCATGCCAATAACGTTTTAATAAAAAAAGGAAAATAAAATAAAAAAAATTAATTAATTAATTAATTAATTAATTAATTAGTGGATTAATTAAGTTAATTAATCATGTTTAATTAACTTGCTAGTTTAATTAAACAATAATTATTTTAGCTAATCCCTAATTAAACTAATCAGAGTATGACAGGTGGGTCCCACTGGACCCACACGTCAGATTGACCCAGTCAACACCTCTGTTGACTGCTGACGTCATGCTGATGTCATGCTGACATCAGCATGCACTATTCTGGATAATGTTGGATTTAAATAATTAATTAAATTCCAGAAATTAATAAAATCTTTAGAAAATCATATCTTTTAATCCGTAACTCGGATGAAAATACTTTCTACATGAAAGTTACTCAGAACGACGAGACGATTCCGGATACGCGGTCCGTTCGTCCGCCACACCCCCCTAACCTATCGAACTCGCAACTTTCCCCCTCCAGCTCCTCTGCCCGAAAACGCGAAACACTGGGGATACTTTCCCGGATGTTTCCCCCTTCACCGGTATCGCCTATCCCTACGTTAGGACACCCCTAGCACAACGTATTGCCGCGTCTTGCTTTGTGTTACATTTGATTGCTCTGTTATTTATTGTGTTCCCCCTCCGTTACTCCTTTCCGGTAGACTACGAGACCGACGCTGATGCTGACCAGTCCGACTACGGAGTTGACGACCCCTCTCTCTTGCCAGAGCAACCAGGCAAGCCCCCCCTTTGATCACCAGATATCGCCTATTCTATTCTATACTGCTTGCATTAGAGTAGTGTAGCATGTTACTGCTTTTCGTTAATCCTATTCTGATGCATAGCCTGTCTTTGCTGCTACAGTCATTGATACCTTACCCGCAATCCTAAATGCTTAGTATAGGATGCTAGTGTTCCATCAGTGGCCCTACACTCTTGTCCGTCTGCCATGCTATACTACTGGGCCGTGATCACTTCGGGAGGTGATCACGGGCATATACTATATACTTTACACTGTTACATTACCTGTGATACTGTACGGAGTTGGGGGCTGAAAGGACAGGTGGCTCCATCCCGGTAGAGGTGGGCCTGGGTTCCCGACGGTCCCCGACGGTTACTTTGTGGCGGAGCGACAGGGCAGGTTGAGACCACCTAGGAGACAGGTGGGCCTGGCCCTGTTCGGCGTTCGCGGATACTTAACACGCTTAACGAGATCTTGGTATTTGATCTGAGTCTGGCTACGAGCCTATACGCACTAACCATCTACGTGGGAGTAGTTATGGGTATCCCGACGTCGTGGTATCAGCCGAAGCACTTCAGACGTCAGCGACGGAGCGGCGCGCGCCGAATTGGACTGGAACGCCACTAGGCTAGGTCTGCTTTCGGCCGCCCACGCAACGTGCAGGTGTGCTCAGGGCGATGGGCCCAGACCCCTGCGCGCTTAGGTTTAGACCGGCGTGCTGGCCTCTCTGTTGTGCCTAGGTGGGGCTGCGACGTGTTGATCTTCCGAGGCCGGGCATGACCCAGGAAAGTGTGTCCGGCCAAATGGGATCGAGCGTGTTGGGCTATGTGGTGCACCCCTGCAGGGAAGTTAATCTATTCGAATAGCCGTGATCTTCGGTAACAGGACGACTTGGAGTTGTACCTTGACCTTATGACAACTAGAACCGGATACTTAATAAAACACACCCTTCCAAGTTCCACAGACAACCCGGTGATCGCTTTTCCGCAGGGCGACGAGGAGAGGATCGCCGGGTAGGGTTATGCTATGCGATGCTACTTGGAGATGCTGCTTGGATATGCTACTTGAAGATGCTACTTGGAGGACTTCAATCTACTCTCTCCTACATGCTGCAAGACGGAGGCTGCCAGAAGCGTAGTCTTCGACAGGATTAGCTATCCCCCTCTTATTCTGGCTTTCTGCAGTTCAGTCCACTGATATGGCCTCCTTACACATATACCCATGCATATGTAGTTTAGTTCCTTGCTTGCGAGTACTTTGGATGAGTACTCACGGTTGCTTTCCTCCCTCTTTTCCCCTTTCCCTTCTACCTGGTTGTCGCAACCAGATGCTGGAGCCCTGGAGCCAGACGCCACCGTCGACGACGACCCCTACTACACCGGAGGTGCCTACTACTACGTGCAGCCCGCTGATGACGACCAGGAGTGACCTAGGAGGATCCCAGGCAGGAGGCCTGCTCCTCTTTCGATCTGTATCCCAGTTTGTGCTAGCCATCTTATGGCCACTTGTTTAACTTATGTCTGTACTCAGATATTGCTGTTTCCGCTGACTCGTCTATGATCGAGCACTTGTATTCGAGCCCTCGAGGCCCCTGGCTTGTATTATGATGCTTGTATGACTTATTTTATTTGTAGAGTTGTGTTGTGATATCTTCCCGTGAGTCCCTGATCTTGATCGTACACATTTGCGTGCATGATTAGTGTACGATTGAATCGGGGGCGTCACAACTTAGAAATTTTTATACATGAAAAAGTTCATATCTTCATATCTGGTTGCACTCTATAGATTTCGAGCTCCTTTAATTATTCATCATTGAATATGTGCATTTGTTTTCACTCACATTTTGTTATATGCACACATCAAGGAGGAACTCATACTATATTGGTCTGCTAGATGTTTTGTCTTCCATTTTGGCATTTGTTGCCAATGGGGGAGAAGTTTAGAGGGTTTAAGATAAATATCTTTTCTAGTTCTTGTTGTCACTCATGCATATCTACCCTTGTTATATATTCTTATTGCATGGATGAGTCTTGTATATAGAGAAATCTTCTCCTAGTTTATGTCAACCAATATATGCAATGACATTCAAAGTTCATTCACAAATTCATATATTATGGGGGAGTTTGCTCTATATACTATGGGTGTACTATCATCAAATGCTTGTGTAGTGTATTGATGATACTACAACCATCCCAAGTATACAATTTATCCTTGGATAAATTTCATGCTTGTTTAAAAATTCATTATATAAACCCTCTTGTTGAGATTGTCATCAATTACCAAAATGGGGGAGATTGAAAGTACATGTAGTCCCCATGTGTGGTTTTGGTAATTAAATGACAATCCTAATGGACAAATGTTTGCACTGAGATATACATTTGAAGGAAAGTTCCATTTGCAATGCATGAAGAATATTGGATGAATTGGTGGATGAAATCCATCAACATCTATATATGCATTGAGACTTGATAATGAATGAAAATTCCTATGAAGAAACAATGACATCAAGTTATATAGGAAGGTTTGTTCCATGGGTGATGCAAGAAGGATATTGAATGGATTCGAAATGAATGCCATATACATGTAGTTGTGCATCAAGATTAATCATGGAGCAAAGATTAAGGTTGACCAAGATGAAGATCGAAGATTGAATTCAAAGATGGTCAACACACAAGCGCAAATCATGTGCCACATGAGATCTTGTGGTATGGTCAGAATTTGTCAATTGCGCTTTGTGTACGAACCCATACTATGTGTTGCCTATGTTTTTGAGAGGAGATTCTCATGGGCTCGTATCGAGAGAGATATTTCAAGTGTCTATGAGAGGATGACATCAAGTGTTGATGATCATGGTTGACAAGGGCAAGTTCAAGATAACTATCCCGAAGGATTACATGCTTGAAGCTTGTGGATGATCACATGATGGACACATGAAGATAAATACAAAGCAAAGCTTCCCACATTGTGTATGGGGAGCTACTTGAAGACTTCATCAATGTCTTGCCATTCAACTTGATCCAAGAAGAAACTTCAACTTCAAGCTCAAGTGAAAGGCTCGAGTCAAAGGTATTAGTTCCTTCGACGTTAGTGTTGTGGAGTGATGAACACCGAAAGAACACATACACTCAAGAATGGATTATTGATAGCTATGTAGTGTAGACCTTTTATGATTCTTAAGTTATAGGGATCCCGCACTATTAAGAGGGGATCAAAGGGGTTCGTGATAGATTTGCTCAAGTCAACATCTTCTCTACACAATTCCACTCATATCCTATACCAAAGAAAATCCAAAGCCAAATAGGTTACCCAAATACATGATAAAACCTTTGCATATTTTGCATCCTCCATTTTGGTTCATCTTGGGTGGTTCTCTATGTGAGGACCTGGGTTTTTTCCATAGCTTCAAAACGAGCCCAAGATCATCAAAATCGGAGTCCGCATGTAAAAGTTGTGCCTGTTTCAGTTTCTAGGCTGCAGGAGTTTGGTTTGGCCGGATCATCCGGGTCCTCTCCCTATCATCCGGGCTTTGCCCGGATCATCCGGGTTCCTGCCCGGATCATCCGGGTTATTCGTAAAATTCATCACAGAAGCTTATTCCGATAGCCGGATCATCCGGCTACCCACCCGGATCATCCGGGAATTGCCCGGATCATCCGGCTATGTCCCCGGACATCCGGGTATCTACTTCACCACATTGTATATTGACCTTCCCGGATCATCCGGGCATTGCCCGGATCATCCGGGTATGCGTCCAGATCATCCGGGCAGGTCAACAACTGCGGGAAACGGCTCTATTTTCTTTGGGGGTATAAATATCCCTCTCCCACTCCGGGGAGGGTTGAGCACTTCATCCCAAATCGTCCCAAGAACACAAGTGGCTCCCTCTCACTTCTCCTACACCAAATCTTAGATCCCGGAGAGATTAGTGAGTGTTCTTGAGAGTTGTTCCAATCAAAAGATAGATCCTCTCCCTCTCCCTCTTGTTACCAAAGCAATTCGTGATTTGAGCAAGTCTTGAGCATTTCCCCCTTGATCTTGTTACTCTTGGAGGTTGGAGACTCCTAGGCGGTAGGAGTGCTCCGGTGAGGAATCAACTTGTGATTTGTCCCCCGGAAAGTTTGTGAAGGTTTGGAGGCCGCCTCAAGGTCTACCACTAGTGGTTGAGAATCTCCTTTGTGGTGATATCTCAAGGAGAATAGGGTGAGCCTTCGTGGCGTTGGTGTGCCTTCGTGGTAACATCCACCTCTCTAATGGTGACTAGCTTCCCTCCAAGGAAGTGAACATCGGGATACATCCTCGTCTCTGTGTCTTCGGTTAATTCTAACCTTAGCCACTACTTGTGGTTTACTTTGGTCTCTTGACCTTGCATTCACTATATCTTGTTGTCCTCATTATATTGTGCTGGTTACCATATCGTAGAGATTATCTAGGCCAACACTTTATAGTCCACAATTCATACTTGCTACTATTGTTCTATCGTGTGCTTAGTGTGAATTGCTAGCTTGTAACATTCATTTCCATATCTTGTGACATAACTTGTGTAAGCCTGTATTGCTTACTTGTGGTTGTGTGTATTATTCATTTATATATCTTGTGATATACATTGAGTAAGTTTGTGTAACTTACTTGTGCTTACTCATATCCTCATTGTTCTCATCTTGTTTATCCTAAGTTGTTGGTGCACTTAGTTAGCCTGGTATATTTAGGATTTGTGCTTGAAAAGTATCCTCTTAGTTTATTTCCGCATTAGGATATAGCCAAATCCGTATAAGATTTTAAAACGCCTATTCACCCCCCCCCCCCTCTAGGCGACATCGTGGTCCTTTCAGTACAGACATAGGTTAAACAAGGATGCCTTAAGAAGGCTAGCACAAAAGCAACACGATCGAAGAGGCAAGGCCTCCTGCCTGGGACCTCCTAACTACTCCTAGTCATCGGCGGTCTTCACGTAGCAGCATCCATTGGCGGTGGCATCTGGCTCCAGGGATCCACCATCTGGTTGCATCAACCGGAAAGAAGGAAGAAGGGGAAAAGGGGGTAGCAAAGCAACCGTGAGTACTCATCCAAAGTACTCGCAAGCATCAGATCTATACTAAGTATGCACTGGTGTCAAATGGAAGGTTTGTATCTATGGACTGAACTGCAGAATGCCAGAATAGAGGGGAAGGCCTAGCCTATCGAAGATTGGCATCTTCAAGCAGCTCCAAGCATCTTGTAGCATGTAGAAGAGTAAAGAATAGCAGTTTATAATATTTAACAAGCATGTTGTAACATCAACGCCCAGAGATCCTTCCCCGACTCCCTGCGGGAAAGCAATCTCGAAGCCACATATCCATCACATATCTCATGTATCCATTTCTAGTTATATAAGATCCGGATACAAGTCTGAACGTCCATTATCATGGACACAGTATTTGAATATATTTCTTCCCTGCAGGGGTGCACCATGTTACCCAACATGCTCGATCACTCTGGCCGGACACACCTTTCTGGGGTCAATGTACGGCCTCGGAAGATCAACATGTCGCAGCCCTACCTATGCTCAGCAAAGAGGCCCCCATCGGTCTACATCCTAAGCACTCTGGGGTCTGGGCCCATCGCCCGGCCATACTCCGGGTCGTTGTGTGCAAGGGGATACCAGCACCACCCATGAAGTGGATGGCATGATCTGGCCCGGCCACAATGCTGAACTAAACGTCTGACAAAGCTTCGGCTGATACTGCGACGTCGAGGCCCATATCTATTCTCGCATGGTGGTTAGTGTGTAAAGGCCAGAGGGCAACTCAGAATAAATACCCAAGCCTACTAGTGCATCGGGGACTCGCGGAAACGAGCAGAGACTCACGATAAGGTGACCTCGTCTCCCCATCTCATGGACTTACGGCAAGGGCCCAGACTGCCCGGCTGTGCCATGTGGAAAACTCACGGGTGCTCAACGGGCCCGCCCGACTTTCATATCAACTCGCGGGTACCCCTCAGGACCGGCCTGACTCCAACAATGGTCTCAAGTAAAGTCAAGGTAACTGTGTGTCTAGACATCAAGGGGAAAACCCGAGGAATCACCCCCGGTGGATTCCACTCAATGTAATCATCAAGGTGAACGTAAGAGGGACCACCCTCTAGGTTCACACTTGAGGTGTTAAACGACAGAGCCATATCGTGAATGGTGAAAGAGGAAATCACCCTCGATGACCACGACCGAATAGCTACACTACAGAGTATCATCGGGAGTGTGTTATGAGGGATCACCCTCGACACTCGATAGTAGCTCTACAGAGTCGAGCAACAAAAGGGGCGTGATGTGATGTGAGGTGTCGGGCTTTGGTCGTCGATCACGCTGATCGAGTCATCGATGATGAAGCAGTGGCAACAAGGACAAGGTGGGGGTCACTGGTGGATCACTAACCAACCTATACTAAGCAGTTTAGGATAAGCAGGTAGGTAACAATAAGCAGGTACAAAAGCATGCTATTCATCAGGATAGGAGCAAACAATAACAGTAGCAAAATCTAATGCAAGCATGAGAGTGTAGAATGGGCGATATCGGGATGATCAAAGGGAGGGCTTGCCTGGAAGCTCCGTTGAAACAGAAGGAGGGTTGTCGTCGATGTAGTCGATCACAAGGGCATCAGCAGCGGTCTCGGGGTCTACCAGAGAGAACAGGGGGAAGAAATAGTAAATACACGCAAACAGATGCACAACATGATCATAAGCGGGGCTAGAGGTGTCCTAACGCAGTGCTACAAGATACCGATAAAGGGGAACAACATCCGGGAAAGTTTTCCCGGTTCCGGATGTTTGTTAGACAAATGAACCAGAGGGGAAAGGTTACATGATTGCTATGCTAGGGATGTGTGGCGGGCGAAAAAACCGCGTATTCGGATTCGTCTCGTTGTTCTGAGCAACTTTCTTGTAGAAAACTTTTTCATCCGAGTTACAGATGATTTTCTATGATTTTCTAAAGTTTTATCAATATTCTAAAATTATTATTAATCTAAAAAGGGGTTATTGCATCAGCATGACATCAGTAGTCAACAGGGTTGACCAAAGTCAACCTTGACGTGTGGGGCCATTCTGTCATAGTCTAACAACTAATTAACAATTTTAATTAACTAATCAAGTTAATTAGGCTAACTAAGCAAGGTTAATTAAGTTAGTTAATTAACTATTTAATTAATTAACTAATTATTTATTTATATATATATATATTTTTTTAAAAACTTTTTTTACACAGGGGCATGGGGCCCCAACGTCAGTGGCCCGGGGGGTTAATCGGGCGAGGGGCGAGCGGGTTAACGGGCGAGCGCCCGTGCGAGGGCACGGGGCAACAGGGGCGCTGACGAGGACACGGCGCCGTCCGGGGAGCGGCGTGGCCAGGCCGGGGCGGCAACGGCCGGAGTGGGGCGGCACGGCGAGTGCCTCAGAGGCACGGTGAATGGCGGGGAGGGTGGCCACGGGGTGGGCAGCAGGCGCGGTCCCGTACAGCGCAGCAGGGAACGGGGACGCCAGGCGAGGCGCGAGGCGAGGGAGCACGGGGCCGCCGCAGCAGCGAGGCACCGGCGAAGGCGGTGAACAGCGCGGGTGAGGCCATTCACAGGCGGGCGCACGAGCCGTGGACATGCACGGACCGAACGGGATCAAGGCGCGGTGGTCGTGGTGACTACGATCAGCGGTGAGTACGGGAGGGAGGGTCGAGGAGGAAGGGGAGCTCACGGGGAGGGCACACGATGGCCCGGTGATGGGGTTAGTAGCAGCAGAAGGCGACGGCATTGAAGAAGACGGCAGCAAACGGCGACGAGGGGGATCAGGGCGGCAGAGGTCGGCATCGGGGATGAAGAAGACGGCGTTGGCGTCGCTGTGCAGCTTCATCGGTCGGCCTCGAGCGTTAGTGTAGGACCTTGAGAAGAGGTGTCTAGAGGGGGGGTGATTAGACACTAAGTACCAAAGTTGCAGTTTTTAGCAAATTTAAGTTTAAGTGGAGTTTAGGCACAAATTTAACATTCACAACACATAGCAAGCAAGCATGCAAAGAGTATATGAGCAGCGGAAAATAAAGCATGCAACTTGCAAGAATGTAAAGGGAAGGGTTTTGGAGGATTCAAACGCAGTTGGAGACACGGATGTTTTTGGCGTGGTTCCGATAGGTGGTGCTATCGTACATCCACGTTGATGGAGACTTCAACCCACAAAGGGTAACGGTTGCGCGAGTCCACAGAGGGCTCCACCCAAGAAGGGTCCACGAAGAAGCAACCTTGTCTATCCCACCACGAAGGACTTGCCTCACTAGCGGTAGATCTTCACGAAGTAGGCGATCTCCTTGCCCTTACAAACTCCTTGGTTCAACTCCACAATCTTTGTCGGAGGCTCCCAAGTGACACCTATCCAATCTAGGAGACACCACTCTCCAAGAAGTAACAAATGGTGCGTTGATGATGAACTCCTTGCTCTTGTGCTTCAAATGATAGTCTCCCCAACACTCAACTCTTTCTCATAGGATTTGGATCTGGTGGAAAGAAGATTTGAGTGGAAAGCAACTTGGGGAAGGCTAGAGATCAAGATTCATATGGTAGGAATGGAATATCTTGACCTCAACACATGAGTAGGTAGTTCTCTCTCAGAAATAGGATGTTGGAAGTGTAGGTTCAGTCTGATGGCTCTCTCCACAAATGAAGAGGAGGTGGAGGGGTATATATAGCCTCCACACAAAATCTAACCGTTACACGCAATTTACCAAACTCGGTAGGACCGAATCAACAAACTCGGTCGGACCGATTTAGTAAACCTAGTGACCGTTAGGATTTTCGGTGGGACCGAAATGCAACTCGGTGTGACCGATATGGTTAGGGTTAGGGCATAACGTAATCTCGGTGAGACCGATTACACAAACTTGGTGGGACCGATTTTGGTAATTAGCTAACCAAAGAGTTGGTCAGGCAAACTCGGTGGGACCGATTACTCAAACTCGGTGGGACCAATTTTGGTAATAAGTTAACCAGAGAGTTTGCATTGTAATCTCGGTAGTATCGATTGCTCAAACTCGGTAAGACCGATTTTGATAATGGGCATACACAGAGAGATTACAATCCCATCTCGGTGAGACCGAGATCCCTATCGGTAAGACCGATTTGCCTAGGGTTTGTGGCAATGGCTATGACATTTGAAATCGGTGGCGCCGGATAGGAAGAATCGGTGTGACCGATTTTGGCTTTGGGTTTAGGTCATTTGTGGATGTGAGAAAGTAGCTGAGGGTTTTGGAGCATATCACTAAGCACATGAAGCAAGAGGCTCATTAAGCAACACCTCATCCCTCCTTGATAGTATTGGCTTTTCCTATAGACTCAATGTGATCTTGGATCACTAAAATGAAAAATGAAGAGTCTTGAGCTTGAAGCTTGAGCCAATCCTTTGTCCTTAGCATCTTGAAGGAGTTCCCACATCCTTTAGTCCATGCCACTCCACTGTTGAACTTGTCTAAAAAATACTAGATAAAAGTGTTAGTCCAACAAGAGATATGTTGACATTAATTACCAAAACCACCTAGGGAGCACTTGTGCTTTCAATATCCCCCTTTTGGTAATTGATGGCAACATACATCAAAGCTTTAGATAAGGATATGAAGAATAGCAAGTAAAGCTTTGGAAAGACATGTAACAAGCATAGGCTCCCCCTACATGTATGCAATCATGTGAATATGAAATATAGAAGCATGTGAGAGCATAACCATGATAGAGCAGGCAATGTGTTACATGTATCTTGGCCATATGCATCAGAGCAAAAAGTATTAAAGGAAATACCTTCATGCCCATGAGTCCTTCTTGCAAACAGTATGTACATGAGCAAGAATTCCTCATACACAAGATTGTGATGCATATACTTACCTTGTAGTCTTGAGTAGGCTTAGGATGGAATGAACCTGTGTAAACAAGGTTAGATAACACAGATACATCTACTAGCCAGAGCAAACAGAAGAAACCACAAGAATACCAAGACTGGGATGACATGTAGAGAGTGAGTACTAAGTATCACATTTGATTAGACATGTCCCCAAGAGTAAAGATATGTAGTGAATTTAACTGATTTCTATTCCTTAGATGTCTTGCTCCCCCTGAATCTAACATGGGATACTGGGAGAAGATAGGGAACAGAAAATCAGAGCTGAAAGATATAAATGAACAGAGCTAATGCAAACTAATGCAAGTAAGCACATATGAACATGTCTTTCCCCTCAAGAAGACATGTGGCATCTCTCCTCTTGAACACCAAGCATCTGGGATACTTGAGAAATACTTTCTACTAGTATTCTCTACCCCTGGAGATCTCTCTCTCTCTCCCTGAAGGATCTCTCTCCCCTGAGAAGGTGATACTCTCTCTAAAATGATAAGCTTTGATGTGATCTCTCTCTCCCCCTTTGACATCAATTTCCAAGAAGGGCTTGATAAAGATGTGATCTCTCTCTCTCCCTCTGGAATTTGTCGTGAATGGGTTTGATCCTTGAGTCACAACATAAAGCACTTGATAAAAATGTGATGCTTGTTAGAGGACAAGATTCATTGAGTGGAGCTGGATCAAAAGAATCACAGAATAAGTGGCAAACTGTTTTTCCTGTGGTGAAATTGGTGGCACCAAGTTGTATGCTTCGGTTGTACCAAAAGAATTCGGTTGGACCGAAAATAACAAATCGGTGTAACCGAGTTCATCGCAGAGAAAACACTTGTCACCTCAGCTCACTAGTCTAATAAGATCTCACAAAGATTTGCAAGAAATTAACTAAATGATATGCAATGAAGTGGATGCATAAAATGCAGAGCACACAGAAAGAAAAGAAAGAAATCTAGATGAAGTTTTTTTTGAAAGGGGAAACAAATATGCATGAGACAAATGCAAAAACACAGAGACAAACACAAGAGAACTTCATCTAGAGATGGTCGGCGACAAAGTCACCTATGTTAGAGTATATTGACTTAGGAGTCAAGTGAGATCACTTGATCATAGGTCATACTCATCGTTTAAGCTCAAAATGGCGAGGGAGAGGACGATGCCGGGGAGGCCGTAGGACGGCTCTACAAGGCCCAGGGAGGGCATTGGCCATGACCACGATGAAGCGACGACGACGGCAGCGTTCGGTGGATCTGGAGGAGGGGAGAGGAGAGGGCAAGAGGAGGGCGAGTGGGTGGGGAGGAACAAGTGGGAGAGGTGGTGATGTCTACTACACAATCTTCTTCTTGTAGACGTTGTTGGGCCTGCAAGTGCACAGGTTTGTAGGACAGTAGCAAATTTCCTTCAAGTGGATGACCTCAGGTTTACCAATCTGTGGGAGGCGTAGGATGAAGATGGTCTCTCTCAAGCAACCCTGCAACCAAACAACAAAGAGTCTCTTGTGCCCCCAACACACCCAATACAATGATAAATTGTATAGGTGCACTAGTTCAGCAAAGAGATGGTGATACAAGTGCAATGGATGGTAGATATAAGTTTTCGTAATCTGAAAATTTAAAAACAGCAAGGTAACTAATGATAAAAGTGACCGTAAACGGTATTGCAATGATAGGAAACAAGGCATAGGGTTCATACTTTCACTAGTGCAAGTTCTCTCAACAATAATAACATAATTGGATCATATAACTATCCCTCAACATGCAACAAAGAGTCACTCCAAAGCCACTAATAGCGGAGAACAAACAAAGAGATTATGGTAGGGTACGAAACCACCTCAAAGTTATTCTTTCGGATCAATCTATTCAAGAGTTCGTACTAGAATAACACCTTAAGATACAAATCAACCAAAACCCTAATGTCACCTAGGTACTCCATTGTCACCTCAAGTATTCGTGGGCATGATTATACGATATGCATCACACAATCTCAGATTCATCTATTCAACCAACACAAAGTACTTCAAAGAGTGCCCCAAAGTTTCTACCGGAGAGTCAAGACGAAAACGTGTGCCAACCCCTATGCATAGGTTCATGGGCGGAACCCACAAGTTGATCACCAAAACATACATCAAGTGGATCACGTGATATCCCATTGTCACCACAGATAAACACGGCAAGACATACATCAAGTGTTCTCAAATCCTTAAAGACTCAATCTGATAAGATAACTTCAAGAGGAAAACTCAATTCATCACAAGAGAGTAGAGGGGGGAGAAACATCATAAGATCCAACTATAATAGCAAAGCTCGCGATACATCAGGATTGTGCCATAGAGAGAACACGAGAGAGAGAAAGAGAGATCAAACGCATAGCTACTAGTACATACCCTCAGCCCCGAGGGTGAACTACTCCCTCCTCATCATGGAGAGCACCGGGATGATGAAGATGGCCACCGGTGATGGGTTCCCCCTTCCGCAGGGTGCCGGAACGGGCTCCCGAGAGGTTTTTGGTGGCTACAGAGGCTTGCGATGGCGGAACTCCCGATCTATCTTCTGTATCGATGTTTTTAGGGTACGTAGGCTTATATAGGCGAAAGAAGTTGGTCGGGGGAGCCGCGAGGGGCCCACGAGAGTGGAGGGCCCGCCCCCCTATCTCGTGGCTTCCTCGACGCTTCCCTGGCTTGCACTCCAAGCCTCCCGGATCATATTCTTTCCAAAAATCACGCTTCTGAAGGTTTCACTCCGTTTGGACTCCGTTTGACATTCCTTTTCTTCGAAATACTGAAGTAGGCAATAAAACAGCAATATGGGCTGGGCCTCCGGTTAATAGGTTAGTCCCAAAAGTAATATATAAGTGTATAATAAAGCTCATAATCATTCAAAACAGATAATAAAATAGCATGAATGCTTCATAAATTATAGATACATTGGAGACGTATCAGCATCCCCAAGCTTAATTCCTACTCGTCCTCGAGTAGGTAAATGATAAAGAAAGAATTTATGAAGTGTGAATGCTAGAAGGTGCACAAGTTTGATCAATGATAATTTCAATCACCTGTTCTAGCAAGATTATATGTCATAACAGTAGTTCATCTCATAAAACTTCTCACGAACAAGTAACAAGCAATTCACATGTTGAAAGCATAGACCATAAACTAGTAAACTTCATTCTTAGTCATTAAACAATTACAATTCATCTTATTTTCAGGAAGGGTCTATGTCAGAGCTTTGATTTAGCAAACTCCACATACCCAACTATCATATAGTATTCTACAATTGCTAACACTCACGCAATACTAATGGTTATGGAGTTTTAATTGGACACTGAGAAAGATAGGGGCTTATAGTGTTGCCTCCACATACTCAACTATCATTGAAGCAATTGCAATTTATCATAACATCAGAAAGAGTCAAGAGTAGCGCTTTTCAGCAAGTCCACACTCAACTATCATATAGTCTTCTACAATTGCTAACACTCACGCAATGCTTATGGTTGTGGAGTTTTAATCAGACACTGAGAAAGATAGGTGCTTATAGTGTTGCCTCCCAACATATTCACCTTTGGGTGATGTCAACAATAATAGTTCATGCTAACTTACATCCAATTGGATATATATATCAGGATCTTTCCAACACGAGGTGCTTGCCAAAGGATAAAATGAAAAAGGGAAAGGTGAAAATCACCTTGACTCTTGCGTAAAAGTAAAAGATAGGCCCTTCGCAGAGGGAAGCAGGGATTTGCAGAGGTGCCAGAGCTCAATTTTGAAATAGAGATAAATAATTTTGAGAGGTATGATCTCATTGTCAACATAACAACCAAGAGTTCCCAATATCTTCCATACTACATACATTATAGGCGGTTCCCAAACAGAATGGTAAAAGTTTTTACTCCCCCTCCACCAACAATCATCAATCCATGGCTTGCCCGAAACAACGGGTGCCTCCAACTAACATCAAACCTGGGGGAGTTTTGTTTGCAATTATTTTTTATTTGATTTTGATCTTTTGATCATGGGACTGGGCATCCCGGTTACCAGCTATTTTTCTTGTGCATGATGAGCGAAGTCCACTCATCTTGAGAATAACCCACCTAGCATGGAAGATACTGACAGCCCCTAGTCGCTACATGAGTGATTCGGGCATACAAAACAGATTATTATTTGAAGGTTTAGAGTTTGGCACATGCAAATTTACTTGGAACAGCAGGTAAATACCGCATATAGGTAGGTATGGTGGACACTCATGGCAAATATTGGGTTTAAGGATATGTGGAAGCACAAGTAGTATCTCTACTTGGTGCAAGGAATTTGGCTAGCATGAGGGGGAAAGGCAAGCTCAACATGTTTGAATGATCCATGACAATATACTTTAACTGAGATGTGCGAAAACATAACCCATTATGTTGTCTTTCTTGTCCAACATCAACTCTTTAGCATGTCATACTTAATGAGTGCTCACAATTATAAAAGATGTCTAGGATAGTATATTTATATGTGGAATCTCTCCTCCTTCAATATTCTTTCATGAATTGTTCAAATGACCAATACAATGCTTGCTAACCTTCAATAAATTTACAACATCTACTTCTTAGATGTGAAGTCATTACTCCCTATGGGATAAGCAAATGAGACATATGTAATTTCAGATTTATGACAATCAACTCATTCAACAATTTACTCACAGGATATAAGCGAAGCACACGAGTAAATGCAAAACTACTCCAAAAAGATATAAGTGAAGATCAATGAGTAGCTAAATTATGTAACTATGTGAAGACTCTCTCTCGTTTAAGAATTTCAGATTGCAAAACAAAATAAAATTACATTACAAGGATAGCACAACTCATGTGAAGAAGCAAAAACTTAGGCTCAACCGATACTAACCGATAGTTGTTGAAGAAGAAAGGTGGGATGCCTATCGGGGCATCCCCAAGCTTAGATGCTTGAGACTTCTTGAAATATTATCTTGGGGTGCCTTGGGCATCCCCAAGCTTGAACTTTCGTGTCTCCTTAATTCCTCTCATATCATGGTTTCTCTTTTTATCAAAAGCTTCATCCACACCAAACTCAACAAGAACTCGTGAGATAGGTTAGTATAAAACAATGCAAAACCTTATCATTTTCTACTGTAGCAAATCACTAAAATTATTATTCAACATTGCATACTAAATGCCTCTGCATATTTAACAGTCCTATCCTCAAATAGAATCATTAAACAAGCAAACATATGCAAACGATGCAAACATAACAGCAATCTGCCAAAACAGTATAGTCTGTGAAGAATGCAAGATTCATCATACTTTCCTAACTCCAAAAGTTATGAGAAAAATACTACCCTGTAGAATATTTATCAGAGCTCATTATGCAAAAAAATTCAACATTATATCATGCTCTAACTTTTCTAGGGAATTTTTGCAACAGTGGTAAACTTTCTATTTTCAAACAGCAACATGTATACTAGCAAAATAAGTATGGTAAAGGCTATCCTTGACTTCTTTATTGAAAATATAGATGCAAAACATTATTCTAAATAACATAAAGCAAATACTAACAAGAGAAAATGACGCTCCAAGCAAAACACATATTATGTGATGAATAAAAATATAGCTCCAAGTAAAGTTACCGATGAACGAAGACGAAAGAGAGGATGCCTTCCGGGGGCATCCCCAAGCTTAGGCTTTTGGCAATTCTTGAATATCTTGGGGTGCCTTGGGCATCCCCAAGCTTAGGTTCTTGCCACTCCTTATTCCATAGTCCATCAAATCTTTACCCAAAACTTGAAAACTTCACAACACAAAACTCAATAGAAAACTCGTAAGCTCCGTTAGTATAAGAAAATAAAACCACCACTTAGGTACTGTAATGAACTCATTCTAAATTCATATTGGTGTAATATCTACTGTACTCCAACTTATCTATGGTTCGTACCCTTCGATACTACTCATAGATTCATCAAAATAAGCAAACAACACATAGAAAACAGAATCTGTCAAAAACAGAACAGTCTGTAGTAATTTGTATCAAACGTATACTTATGGAACTCCAAAAATCCTACAAAATTAGGAAGTCCTAAGAAATTTGTGTACCAAGCCAGATCAAAACGAATCAGATCATAATCACGTTTATGTGAATTAACAAAACTAATTTACTGGGTGCAAAAGTTTCTGATTCTCAGCAGGATCAACACAACTATCACCGTAAGCTATCCTAAAGGTCTTACTTGGCACTTTATTAAAACAAAAGCTATAAAACATGATTACTATAGTAGCATAATTATGTGGACACACAAAAACAGTAAGGGTAAATATTGGGTTGTCTCCCAACAAGCGTTTTTCTTTAATGCCTTTCTAGCTAGGCATGATGATGACAATGATGCTCACATAAAAGATAAGAATTAAAACATAACGGGAGCATCATGAAGCATATGACTAGCACATTTAAGTCTAACACACTTCCTATGCATAGGGATTTTATGAGCAAACAACTTATGGAACAATAATCAACTAGCATAGGAAGGTAAAACAAGCATAGCTTCAAGATTTTAAGCACATAGAGAGGAAACTTGATATTATTGCAATTCCTACAAGCATATGTTCCTCCCTCATAATAATTTTCAGTAGCATCATGAATGAATTCAACAATATAACCAGCACCTAAAGCATTCTTTTCATGATCTACTTGCATAGAAAATTTACTACTCTACACATAAGCAAAATTCTTCTCATTCGGAATAGTGGAAGTATCATAAGAGACTTGAACACTAAAAATTGTTTCCACATTAAAAGAGTAATATTCAGAAAAAGGGTAATCATAATCATGACAAGTTTTATAAATATAATCATCACTACTTTTTATAGCATAAGTTTCATCACAATAATCATCATAAGTAGCAACTTTGTTCTTATCATAATCGATTGAAACCTCTTCCAAGATAGTGGAATCATCACTAAATAAAGTTGACACTCTTCCAAATCCACTTTCATATTCATCACAATAAGATTCAATATCTTCCAAAATAGTGGTATAACTACTTCCTAAAGTTGACACTCTTCCAAACCCACTTTCATCAATATAATCATCATAGGCAAGAGGCATGCTATCATCATAACAACTTTGCATATCAAAAATTGGGATGCTAAAAATATCATCTTCATTAAACATAGAATCCCCAAGCTTGGGACAAACATTAATTTCAGCAAATATATTCTCAAATATTTCATCCTCATCAAACATAGCTTCCCCAAGCTTGGGCCCTTTCATATCATAAGCATAATCACTCTCATCATTAAAAATATGGGTAGCACCAATAGTATAGCAATTATCATCATCACAATGAGTAGTAGGAGCAACATCATTTGGGAGGGATACCTTTCTACCTTTGCTGCTCCTTCTTTTCTTTTTCTTCTTCACATTATGTGTGGGTTCAACCTTCCTTGTTGAGCTCCTTATTAACGAGATTGGTTGAATAGAAAGCTCCTCCTCGTTACCTAATTCATCATAAGAAATAATAGGGGGATATTGGAAAGTCTCCTCCCTTTCATTAGTATTCTCATCATCTTCTATTTGCTTTCTTTTCTTTAGGTAATTGGCAATATAAGGATTTTCAATGCAATTCACCGCACAATACAAATAAATCGTCTCTAGATCAAAATCAAGAAATCTATTAAGATTAAATTTTGGAATACCCTCAGTTATACGTTTCATTTCTTGATACCCCAAAAGAAGACTAAGCTCTTTATGATGCCCAAGGGTAATCAAGCTATCACAATTTTTGGACACGATTCGGTCATGAAACAATTTGCATTGGAGATTTAAATGACCACGTTCATTGCAAAGTTCACAAGGAGCGCGAAAAATATTGATTTTTTAGCACAAACATCAAGACTTTCTTGCAACCCTTTAGTTTCTAAACACTTATGCCTCTTGCAATATCTATTTTCCCTATTTGGTGTGTACTTGCAAACCCGATCTACTCCACAAAAATCAACATGCTTATAAGAGATATTTTCATCATAACTAGTGCAATCATCATTAGTACTATGGATATTCAAAGAGTTCATACTAACAACATTGCAATCATGCTCATCATTCAAAGATTTAGTACCAAGCATTTTAATGCATTCTTCTTCTAGCAATTGAGCACAATTTTCCTTTCCATCATACTCATAGAGGATATTAAAAAGATGAAGCGTATGAGACAAACTCAACTCCATTTTTTGTAGTTTTCTTTTATAAACTAAACTAGTAATAAAACAAGAAACAAAAAGATTCGATTGCAAGATCTAAAGATATACCTTCAAGCACTCACCTCCCCGGCAACGGCACCAGAAAAGAGTTTGATGTCTACTACACAACCTTCTTCTTGTAGACGTTGTTGGGCCTGCAAGTGCACAGGTTTGTAGGACAGTGAAAAATTTCCCTCGAGTGGATGACCTAAGGTTTATCAATCCATGGGAGGCGTAGGATAAAGATGGTCTCTCTCAAGCAACCCTGCAACCAAATAACAAAGAGTCTCTTGTGTCCGCAACATACCCAATACAATGGTAAATTGTATAGGTGCACTAGTTCGGCGAAGAGATGGTGACACAAGTGCAATATGGATGGTAGATATAAGTTTTTGTAATCTGGAAATTTAAAAACAGAAAGGTAACTAATGATAAAAGTGAGCGTAAACGGTATTGCAATGATAGGAAACAATGCATAGGGTTCATACTTTCACTAGTGCAAGTTCTCTCGACAATAATAACATAATTGAATCATATAACTATCCCTCAACATGCAACAAAGAGTCACTCCAAAGCCACTAATAGCGGAGAACAAACGAAGAGATTATGGTAGGGTACGAAACCACCTCAAAGTTATTCTTTCGGATCAATCTATTCAAGAGTTCATACTAGAATAACACCTTAAGACACAAATCAACCAAAACCCTAATGTCACCTAGATACTCCATTGTCACCTCAAGTATCCGTGGGCATGATTATACGATATGCATCACACAATCTTAGATTCATCTATTCAACCAACACAAAGTACTTCAAAGAGTGCCCCAAAGTTTCTACAGAAGAGTCAAGACGAAAACGTGTGCCAACCCCTATGCATAGGTTCATGGGCGGAACCCGCAAGTTGGTCACCAAAACATACATCAAATGGATCACGTGATATTCCATTGTCACCACAGATAAACACGGCAAGACATACATCAAGTGTTCTCAAATCCTTAAAGACTCAATCTGATAAGATAACTTCAAGAGGAAAAGTCAATTCATCACAAGAGAGTAGAGGGGGGAGAAACATCATAAGATCCAACTATAATAGCAAAGCTCGCGATACATCAAGATCGTGCCATAAAGAGAACACGAGAGAGAGAGAGATCAAACGCATAGCTACTGGTACATACCCTCAGCCCCGAGGGTGAACTACTCCCTCCTCGTCATGGAGAGCGCCGGGATGATGAAGATGGCCACCAGTTCCCCCTCCGGCAGGGTGCCGGAACGGGCTCCCGAGAGGTTTTTGGTGGCTACAGAGGCTTGCGGCGACGGAACTTCCGATCTATCTTCTGTTTCGAAGTTTTTAGGGTACGTAGGCTTATATAGGCGAAAGAAGTCGGTCGGGGGAGCCTCGAGGGGCCCACAAGAGTGGAGGGCGCGCACAGGGGGGTGGGCGCGCCCCCCTATCTCGTGGCTTCCTCGACGCTTCCCTGGCTTGCACTCCAAGTCTCCCGGATCATATTTTTTTCCAAAAATCACGCTCCCGAAGGTTTCATTCCGTTTGGACTCCGTTTGACATTTCTTTTCTTTGAAATACTGAAACAGGCAATAAAACAACAATATGGGATGGGCCTCCGGTTAATAGGTTAGTCCCAAAAGTAATATAAAAGTGTATAATAAAGCATGTAATCATTCAAAACAGATAATAACATAGCATGAATGCTTCATAAATTATAGATACGTTGGAGACGTATCAGGTGGCAGGGGGGAGGCCGAGGAGGCGGGGCGTTGGAGGCCTTATCCTCTCGGCGGGGGTGGCGAGGTGGTCCGGGGAGCACGCTCAGGCACGCGCTCGGTCGGTGGAACAGGGGAGGGAGGCGACCCGAGGAGGAAGTGTATCCTCCGCAGCCACCGTTGCTAACTCGTCCGCATAGCTTCCTTTTTGTCTCTATCGATTTCCATCCTTATTATTTACAACTCTTCCTTATTTTTATTTCATTCCTTTTTCCTTGCACGTCTTTCTTATTCTCCGTCTTCATTTCTTTCTTTCCTTGTTCCTTTCCTTATATGTTGCACGTCTTTCTTATTTCTTTGCCTCAATTCTTTCATTCCTCTTTGCATAGCACTTATTATAAGACGGCTCCTTGATACCGGGATTTCAAAAACATATATAAATCGGAAGAACTTTACGTAAGGGGGCGAGGTGGGATTTTTTTTTCATAATGTCGGAGTTGTGCAGCGTTGATGGGCCGGCCCTATGGAATTTAGAGAAGAACCAACCTGCTTTATGCCACAACGCATTGTAGCCCAGTTAGCGTGGCCTGTGGACCTAAACTCAAGGTCGCGTGTTCAAAGTTCAAACCACAAGAGCCACAACTTTGTTTTCTCGTGTGATAGGGCCAGTTTATTAGGGAATAGTTTATTATTAGGGAATATAGATACGCAGGTAAAATAGCACCACCTCGGATGTAGAAAATAATCGTGCGTTGCAACAGGAGAAAACATCGGCTATCGTGCAAATCCGAGACGATGTTTAGTCCTAATCGACTTCATACTAACCTAATTTGAACTTTATGGATCATAATTTATCTAAGATAGTTCCTTTACAAGTAAAAAAGAAACCAACAGTTAAATATTGCCGTATTATATTTTTCTCAAATGGCAATATATACGGTGTTTGCTACTTCTCCGCGTAGTATAAAGTTAGTACAAAGTTAAGCCATTTAATTTGGAACAGATGGACTAATAATTATGTAAGTCGAAAATCATGGGGAGTAGATGTAGCATAGCATGACATACCAGATGATTTTGCAAATACACCACTGAATATATCGAGTAGGACTACTTCTTAATATAAGATCTCCAATAGGTACATGTTTATTATGATCACTCTGAAGCTATTTTGTGTAGTCTTCAAAGGATTTCAAGAAAGTTTTTGCTTCATGTCAGGGATAAATAATTTTAGCAGATACTAATATTTTCCAATAATTATTACTGCAATATGATACAAAGCAAGGAAATGATACATATGTTTGCCCTCAAAAAATGAGACATAGGTTCATCCTTCATACAACGGTAAATTGAAGGCTGCAGAGCGAGGCAGCAAAACCTGTAAGATGCAGCAGTCATGTGAAGCCCGATAGAACTGCCACCGCAAGATCAATCAACCATCATTGAGAGAGAACAATCCTTGACCAGCATTTAACATCTGTCAACGAATCCAACTCCGCTTCTACTGATGATAACCAAAGAACCTTACTCACAAAAGGAAACTGATTAGACTGTTTATAGCAGAATATTTTGATCCCGGTGACCCAAATTCAGAGCTATGCCATTATTTTTGTGCAAAACCCGTTAACACAACAACATAAAACCAAAAGTGAGAAACTCCTATGCCAAACCGTTACATCCTAAACTACAATATGTCAGCATATAACGTATTCATTTGGATTCGATGGCTTGTACATGCCTGGTATTTACTTAGATTACGCGGTACACTTCTAGAAAGCAATATTTCCTAGAAGCAACAAATGACTCAAACCTTTCACCTGCAGACCAGGAACACACGTACATGAGTCTGCTCAAACACATCTGCACATGTTGGTATTCAACCAAGTAATTAAGTAAAATAATTTTGTTCTTCGAAAAAAGTAAGATAAGCTTGCTCGTCTATGTTAAATAGTTAACAGGATCAAACCTGTCCTAGAACGACCAAATTTCAACAAAACGAAAACCTTAAAGACACACGTGCATATTATAGAGAAGACTAACTAATAGCACGTGGACAGGTTATCTGTAAGTTAGATAGGTTATCTATGCTGGTAGTTCATAGGGTCATACCGAGGTCGATGAAGAGCCTGGTGACCGACAGCTAGAGTATTGGGCATGACTATGGAGATGAATAGGTGAGAGGCATCCCCAGCCCCTGGAGAATCACTGGCCCATGCTGTCCGCTGACACAACGGTCCCTGGATCACTGTAGAAACTGTATTGCGGAACTGAACGTGAGGAGTTCTCCACATGAACCAACTGATCACCTTCTTATCCACTGGATGTTCCATCGTGTATTGGTTTGCTGTGATCTGGCATGTAAGCTAAGGAGATTGAAAGAAGAAGAGACAATTATTCAGCAACTTATTATGCAATAAGAAGGAACCGAAAAAAAATCAAGCAGTTATAGATGAACTCACATGCCCGTGTATTGCAACGGAAGATAAAAATTGAACTCCCTAGCTTAATAATATAAGCATGGGCCATGATTTTATATGGTTGATATTGTGCTCGGAGAGAAAAACAAACGATTTCATGTCCCTAACCCAATAAATTGATTTAAAACAATGCCTTAATATGTACTTGAAAATGCATTGAATAAACAGTAATCCAAATATTTAATTTTGTGATCAAACATGTCATCAATTGCATGTAGATTTAATCTGTAGGTAAGAGCCCATGCATTGCAATGGATACATAATACATAATTTTGTTCTTACAAACCTGAAGAACAATTTACCACGTCACCCCTTCCGTATAGCACTTGTATATGCCGAGTACAATTCCTCGCATATGCCGAGTGCCATGATATCATATGGTTGACATTGTGCTCTGAGAGAAAAATATATTTTCATGTCCCTAACCCAATAAATTGATTTAAAAACAATGCCTTAATATGAATAATACTTGAAAATGCATTGAATAAACACTAATCCAAATCTTTAATTCTGTGATCGAGCATGTCATAAATTGCATGTAGATTTAATATGTAGGTAAGAACCCATGCATTGCAATGGATACATAATATATAAATTTGTTCTTACAAACATGAAGAATAATTTACCACTCAACAAAAGATTAAAGAACATTTATCATGCCCATAAACAAAGTTGTCAACCATCCGAGCAGTATTACAATAAAAACTAACAAAGACTAACTCCAAGATATGATCGTAGAATCAAAGGTCTGAATTAAGACAAAGCATTTGAAACAAAACACAGGTCAGATAAAAACATAAGAGCTTGCAAGCTGAACTTTGAGTTTGAATGATATAACATCGACATCGAATAACTAAAAGGCAGACTATGTTGAGACACGGGAGAATGATACACCATCAGTGATGTGAAGGATGCTGGGTTCGCCAGTGGAGATGAGGTGATTTTTAACGCTAACGCCGGGCTCAAACAACCCCCTTCGACCTCCACGACATTCGTCATCCATGGATAAATTTCGCAACCAGGTAAAAAAGATCACCCAAACAATAATTAAACACACAAGAGATAGAAAAACAGCCCGAAATTAAGGGATTTTTTTGCCAAACAGTGATTCCTCAACTGGGGAATAAAAAGCTCCTTCTTAATCTACCTAGGCTAGGGAAGAACAAACACATTAAAAGCGCAAGAGTCCAGAGTCCATATTCACTCCTATCATTGTCATTAAAAATTGATACCATAGTCTAATTAGGCCAAAAGAGAGTATACTTATGTCAAAAATAATAAACATCCGGTAAAATATCAAAGGGGAAAATATATCACTGGATGATTATGTCAAAAAAAAAGAGGAAACATATCAGACAACTCTTTGCATCAAATAGCAAGACTTACTTGATGCATGAGATTACACTGCTAGGTGCTTCCTGAATAAATAATGGCACGAGCAAAGATTTGTGTATGCCTTTGTGTCTAGCAACCAATACCACACTGTAAAAAGCAAGAGAGTATACAAATAAACAACTGAGGTCTATTGATTCCACGAGGACCAACAATGCAAATAACCCTCTCAGCCACTGTTGTTGTACATGCAGTGTACTGTACCGTTCAGGAAAAAAGAAGACACTACTTCCAAGTACATATAAACTCATTGTATTATGGAAAACGTTTGCAAACGGCGCACCGGCCGAAGCTTCGCTCGTTCGCGCATCACACTGCGCACTGGTCCTACGTCCTCTCACTTCTTTTATCTTTTTCTCTCTTGATCTTTCTCCACCTCTCCCCCGTCACTCATCCCATCCCATCCATGCGCCTCTCCCTCGCCGCTCATCTGTCGCCGGCGGTGTGCCGGAGACAAGCCGCCATTCGATTGAAGGTCCCCCGCGAGTAAGGATTGAAGGATGCTGCAGACACTCGCGTCCGCCGTCGCCCCTGTGTTGTGAGAACGCCGTTGCGAGGCCATGGCGAGCCGCAGGAGGGCTGGGACCAGCGTGGCGACCTGCTGCACCCCGGCGATGTTGTGATGCTAGCGAACTGGATCCCGGCATCAAGCGGTGACAACCAACAGCGGGCGAGCTGCAACCGGCCCGGGCCGTGCTACAACCGGCGGCCGACGAACTGCAGCCGCCCGTCGCTGTCGATGCTGGAACCAACGGTACAAAAAGCTGGAACCAGCGCTCGCAGAAGCTTCAACGACATGGGGCGGTGCTACATCCAAAAGCCAGCGTGGACAAGACATGGGTGCGGTGCTACAACCGGCAGAGCAAAAAGTTGGAACCAGCAACACAAATAGATGGAACCAGCCAGGACATTTGTTACTAGGGTGGAGAGCGGACTGCGCCATTGCTGTCATTTTTGCTGGAATCGAGAACACAAAAGTTGCAACCGGCAGAAGAATTGCTGGAAGCAGCATCTGTAGCAGCTGGAACCTGTGATTATTTTTGCTACATGTCAGGGATTGGTACGGGGAGACGTAGTGGCGCTCCATTTTTGCTGCAACCCGGGAACGAAAAGCTACAAACGACAAGCTGTTTTGCTACAACGACCAGACGTTGAATTGGGTTGCCCAGGGAAGAAGAAGACGATGGTGCGTGCAGTGTGCACCCTGCGGCGAGCGCCGACGGCGCGTACAGAGGGGGTGTGGCGCACCAGATGCTGCAACTGCAGGCGGAGAGAGCTACAACCGCTGTTGGCAAAGGCTTCGTGCCAGCCATGGCCGAGCTGGGGCGGGGATACGACGACGACGGAGCGCGAAACGAGGGAGATGGCAGTGGTGGGGAGCGGACAAGTGGACCGGCGCTCTCTGCTGCAGCGTGGGGGGGGGGGGGGGGGGGGGGGGAGGGGATTCTCGCTAGCCGGTGGTGCTCTCCCCGCTGCAGCCGCCTGGGGTCCAGTTTGCATCGAGGAAGAAAGAAGAAGAAATCTGACGATTGACAGCGTTCTAATCGGAGGGCTGGCACTCGACCAGCCGAATATTGGGCCGGTGCGCCGGCGCCTAATACTGCACAAATCATTTACTTAAGAAGATATATACCGTGGTGCTATAGTTCAGCGCCTTGCACATGCATCTCATCAATAATTAGTTGGTCCTAAGCAGGAATTGATGACTGAGAATCTTACCGTGCACGGATAGATTGGAAAGAAGCCTGCGTTTTCCCCCCTCTCTCTAACCTCTCTCTCTGTGCACCATGGACAGTACGCCATGGATGGCTGAGCTCCGCGCCCGAGCTCTGTCGACCACCGCCGTTGCCCGGAACCGACGCCGGCCGACTGGATCCGCCCCGTTCCGGCCGGTTCCCGCTGCCCCGTCGCCAGAACCTCTTGTGTCGCCGACTCGCTGTCTTGTACATCGCCATGAACCTGCTGCTGCCTCTGTTCTTTAGTAACGAACAGAGCAGCTCGCTCGCCTCGTGTTCACCACGCCTGGGCCAGCGTGCCTCCAGCTCTCCCCACCTGCAGGCCGCTGCCCCGCGCCGTCTCCGGCTTCCTCTCGCCCTCGAGCTCCCGCACATCTCTCCCTTCTCTGGCTGCTCATGCCGCCATGGACACCGCTGCTAGCTGCTGCCTCTTGCTCCGGGACCACTCTCTGACGACCCGGCCGTCGCTGCCGGCGGTCCCTTCCTCTCCCTCTTGCCCGACGCCTACCATGTCGCAACAGGCTGTGGGTCGGAGCCGGCAGAGATGAAACATATCTTGGGCATCTCCAACTCTGGGACGGGGATCTTGGACCCACACCTCCACGCGTGAGATAGGTCGCAGCGGACGTAACACTCGAATCGTTTTGCGCTGCGGCCCGATCCTGAATTTTTTTTCTGGGGTTTCATTGATTAAGCAGGGAGCAGATGACAAAGTGACAAAGGCGATGATCCGTGAATCAAGAAGGTAAATAGAAGAACAGAAAAAGTCTAGGTGCCAGAAACACCCTGACAAACATCTACTATCTCATGGAGGTTCCCCCAAGGGGCTCAGAATCGGTTTGAAACCGCCCTGTTGCCAGAGCGAAAGTTTTCTCCTGATACCAGCGATCACAGCTTGCACCGTAGCCTCTTGTTTTTCGAAGACGCGGCTGTTCCGTTCTTGCCAAATTTTTCAGAGCACCAGCGTGATCAGAGACTTGGCTCCTTTCGCGTGCGCAGGCCCTGTTGCAGAGACCATGGCTTCGACCTTTTCCAGGGAGCTGCAGTCGTTTGGCCGGCATGCCTCGATGAGGCCCTCACAGTGCTGCCAAGAAGACAAACTAGACCATACTGTCTTCGAGGACGGGCATTTCCAGAAGAGATGTGCCGAGGTTTCCAGGTTTCTGAGGCAGAGCTGGCAAAAGTAGGAGTTCGGCCAGCCTCTACGCTGGAGCCGGTCGTTGCACCACAAGCGGTTGAGGTGGAGGAGCCATGCAAACATTTTGAGCTTTGCCGGAGCCCAGACGCTCCAGATCATGGCCTTGAACGTGGTCGTTGTCGAGCCCAGGAATTGCAGGGCGTAGGCCGAGCGTGCGCTGTACTGACCTGAACCCTCCAGGTTCCATCTGATCTGGTCCTGATCTTCAGTCTGAAAGTTTAGCTGCCGGCTCTGAATGAGACGGTGTAGATTCAGAACCTCGCTGACAAGATCGTTGTTGTTGCCGTGCGCAAGGTCCAGAACCCAGCGGTCACCGGTGATAGCTTGTGCCGCCGTTCTGCCCTTTCGCCTCGAGTGCTTGAAGAGAGACGGGAAGCAGAACTTCAGAGGCACCGGCCCTAGCCAAGAGCAACTCCAGAAGCTTGTCGTGCCGCCGTTGCCGATTGCCACAGTCGTTGCCGCATTGAAGAGAGCATGATCCGAGGCATCGCACGGTGGCTCCATTCCCACCCAAGGGCGGGTGGGATTCTTCCAACTGTGTCAGAGCCATCTCAACCGGAGCGCGCGACTGAATTTTGGAAGATCCAGTACACCCAGGCCGCCATGCTCGATCGGTGAGCATACCCGCTCCCAATTTACCTTGCAGCTGCCACCGGAGAGTTCTTGGTCCTTCCTCCAAAGAAACCGTCGCCTGTGCTTGTCAATTTCCTTCAGAAGCTTCTTGGGCACTCGCAGCGCTGTGAGGGCAAAGGTGGGCAGCGCCGAGAGGACGCAGCGGACGAGTACTCGCCTGCCTGCCATGGACAGCATTCGTCCCTTCCAGCCTGCAAGCCGTGCCTTGATGCGGTCGAGGATGAACTGGAGGTGAACTAGACGTATCCGCCCCGTGGTAATGGGTAGGCCTAGATATCTAATTGGGAAATGAGCGATCGGGCCGCCAAACGTTTGAAGAACTAGCCCTAGGTCGATGTCACTGCAGTGGATCGGCATGGCCGTGGATTTGGCCAGGTTGATCCGCAGACCCGAGGCGTCACCGAAACTCTGAAGAATGTGCATCAGGGTATCTATCTCCTCTTTGTCAGGGTTTGCGAAGATGATGGTGTCGTCAGCGTATAAGCTCACTCTGAGCTTTACCTCTCTGCCTGGTAACGGCATGATCTCGAGGGCCTCCTCCGCAGCCTGAAGGAGACGGTGGATGGGGTCGATCGCGATGATGAAGAGGAAGGGAGACAGCGGATCTCCTTGCCTCAGTCCCCGCCGGTGCAGGATTTGCGCGCCAGGTGATCTGTTGAGGAGGAAGGCCGAGGTTGATGTAGCGAGGAGGAGCGTGATCTAGTCCCGCCAGCGTGCACTAAATCCTAGTCTTTCGAGCAGTTCAAGGAGATATTTCCATGAGACATTGCCAAAAGCTCTCGAGATATCTAGCTTAAGAAGGAATGTCGGTGTTCTCCTGCGGTGCAGGCTCTTGACACAATTTTGAACGTATACAAAGCTGTCGTGCAAGCATCTGTTCTTCAGAGAGGCCGTCTGAGCTGGTGAGATGATTGACTGCACCACCGAAGCGAGCCTGATTGCAAGCACTTTGGATATCAGTTTCGCAACTGAATGAATCAGACTGATCGGTCTGTAATTAGCAATGGACTCGGCTCCATCTTTCTTGGGGATGAGCGCGACGATTGCAGAGTTTAGAGCTCCAAAATTTTGCCCCGCCAGGTGGTAGAACTGCTGGAACGCCTGCATGACATCCGGCTTTGTAACGCTCCAGCAACTACGGAAGAAAACACCACAAAATCCATCAGGCCCTTGTGATTTCTACGCAAGTGAATCCTTAATTGCAGCTGACACTTCTTCCTCGGAGAACGGGTTGTCCAGGCCGTTTGCTTGCATCGAAGGCAATCGCAGCTCATCCCAGTTGATCGACGCGGGTCGGTGCTGTGTGGATCCCAGGATGCGGTTGAAATGATCATGTATAGCTTTTTCCTTCTCCTCGTGTGCAGTCACCACGTTGTCTCCCACTTTTAGGGCACTGATGAAGTTCTTGCGCCTTCTAGAGCTGATTTTGGCCATGAAGAATTTGGTGGGGGCGTCTCCCGCATGGAGCCAGATTAGGCGGGAAGCTTGCCTTTTTCTGCATTGCTCAATCGCCGCCAGGCCTAGCAACCTGACCTTTAGGCCTTTTCTGAGCTCCGCTTCTGCCGTCGAGAGTCGCCGTCTCTCCTGAGCAGTGTCGAGGCACAAAATCACTTCACATGCGATATGGAACTGAAGCTTGGTGTCGCCGATGAGATTCTTGCTCCAGATGCGAAGATCTTTGCCGTTCTGCACATCTTGATTCGCAAACGGGCGAAAGCACAGGTGGTGGCCGTCGGGCGCGACCAGGCAGCCGTGACCGTGTCAAGGAAGCGCGGGAATCGCGGCCAGAAGGATTCAAATTTGAATCCTCCTCACCGATGAGGCGCCGACGCGTCCGCTAGCAGCAGTGGGCAGTGATCAGAGCACGCAGTCGACACCGCCATCAGAAGCGCGCACGGGAACAGAGCTTCCCAGGGCGAGGAGCAGAAGAATTTATCGATGCTAGCTAACGTGGGATTATCCCTCTCATTGCTCCAAGTAAACCGGCGATTGCTACACTTGTTCTGGCGCACACCAGCACCGTCGATCGCCGTTCTAAAGCGGCCCATAAGCCTTCTATTAAGGTTTTGATTGTTCTTGTCTCGCGCCTCGTAGATTAGGTTGAAGTCTCCGTAGGAAGTGATACATAGATAGATTAGTACCATCTTGGATTTTAAAAAAAAAAACTAAAAGCGTAAATTCACGGAAAGAAACGTATTGTAACGGTGAACCCGACAAGGTCAATCCATGCTTTATTATTACTAGCCAAAATACTCGTGCGTTGCAACAGGGAAATAATTGATTTTGTTTCTTGCTGATAAGCATAACACAAAGCTCTCGATAGGTCCATGTCATATATTTGAACACATCACCCCACCTTCAGTCCCTATCCTCCTTCCCACCCTCACCAACAATGATATCGGTGTTCACCTAATCACGACGTATACGAAATGTGGGCAGTCCCATGACACTGAGCTTGCCCCCACATGTCGTACATGTCATTGCACCCCTGCAAGGGAATATTTCAAAACATTAAAACACTAATATTATTGAAATGGGCGTGATGGCAAGATTCACTCTGTGCATCTTGTCCATACGCCTTCCCTCATATTCCTACTCGTTTTTGCACAACACCCGTGATTTACTTATCAAATCAGGATTGGTCGGATCGAGGAACCGGGTCACAACACATTGTCAGGGATGGAAGGCACACTAAGAGCACAGTTGGTCAGTGGGAGGGTAGTACGTAGAAGCCGGAAGGGGCATGACGGGATTAGGAGTTTTGGTCATTCCTTTAGATGTTGTAATTGTTTGTAATTTCATGTACTTGCAGATGGCATCCCCTCCTGGCAAGCTAGGTATGGGCGTAGCCTGCAAAAACACAACACATATATGCAATATTGTAGCTAAACAAAATCCATGACTGAAAGTATGTCCTCGTGTTTAAATTTCAGATAGATCACGTACTCCCTCCGTAAAGAAATATAAGAGTGTTTAGATCACTAAAGTAGTGATTTGAACGCTCTTATATTTCTTTACAGAGGAAGTATCAATGGCATGCCCCTCAGGCCTCCGGTCGCTTGTTTCCCTCATGGAGTCTCGTAGTATACTTCTCAGCCGCTCCTCGTTCTATAGTCTGTGGTCCTCTACCTGCGCGTGACCATGACATGTTTTTAGGGCCACATGCATTCGTATGGAATACATGTGCGACCGGCGAGCCGTAAAGGGGACGGGGCGAGGAAGGCAGGTTTTTACAACGGACAACAGTGTGTGCCATGATGTGCTGGTGTTGTGCGCCATGGTGCACTGGTGTTGGAGTACATGCCTGGCGGCACCCTGGCGACCGGCTCCACTCCACGACGTGGCCGTTGCGCTGAAGCACCCCCACGACGACATCTCCATGGTGCATGGTGACGTGTCGGCCTCCAAGTACGTGCTCCTCGACGACGACGGACGTGTGAGGCTCTGCGACATGGGGCCGGGTAGTGAGGGCACCTTTCTGGCCACGACGCGCCTGCCTGGGGCACGTCAGCGATCGGATTGCCAGTTTACGCAGACCCTTTCTTCCTCCGCACAGGCATCATGTTCAAGAAGTCTGAGTTTTACGGCTTCGGCGTGTTGCTATTCGAGGCCATCACTGGCTCGCCGGCTACTGGAGCACCGGGTCAGGACGTCAATGGGAAGTAGTTGGTGGCAAAGGTGTCGTGCGACGCGCGTGACGGCGGTCGGGGTGGCGGGGCTCATGGATGGCAGGCTGGGCGACGACCACGACGCCGTGGAGGCGGGCGACGTTGCGTGGACCACCGTCGATCGCGTCGCGGCGCAGGTGCGAGCAGCCCTCGCGGAGAAGGTGGCGATGGCCATCGCGGGGATGGACGACAACGATATGCATCGGCGCCCGCCGTGTACCTGACGACCCACTATAGCGCCATTGTGTCCCGATCGCCTTTCGCTAGGTGCCGATTACCAGGGTATTGTGTTGATCTCGGAGAGGTATTTAAGAGAGGGGAAACTCCAGCGTAAAATTTTTCCTACCAAGTCGGACGGACGAACGTGTTGGGATGGGCTTCTAAAACCATACGATGAACAAAAGAAAACGGCGGCCGAAACCATAGATTTACTTTTTGTGTGGAGAAAACAAGCGAGCTCATCAATGCAAAACTACATGGCCCAGGTCGGCTTAGTTTTTTTTTTTGAGGCAATCCCACGAAGCTTTATTAAGACGTCACAACGTTTACAGGGACGAACGAAAGGTTTCCGGGGTGGCCTAACCAAACATGGCGGCCCACCCCTAATGTAAGAGCATGCTTCGCTAGATTGTGAGCCTCGAAAATCGAGCTCCTAAATTCGTGGACAAAATTACAAATAGAAAAAGCCCTCCTTGCCTCTAATATTTCATGTATAATAGCACCGTAGCTCGCCAGGCACTGTGTCTTGATATCCTCCACCACCACCTTGCAATCAGTAGCTACATGAATCTTCAGTTCATTGAGATCCTGAGCTAAGGCAAGAGACTCCCTGACTGCCATCGCCTCCAATGTTGTAGGGTCATCAACCCCCTTAAAACTGATCGCCGAGGCTCCCAGGAACAGTCCATTCTCATCCCTGCATACCGCGGCTACCGTTCCTCTCTTCTGATTTCTTTTTGTCGCTGCATCAACATTTACCTTTGCCAAGCTCATCGGTGGAGGAAGCCAACATTTAGGTCTAGGGTTGGGGTGAACGCCCGTCACCCGTCCCGGTCTATCAATATCCTTGAGATCGTTCAGATAAGATTCGATGAACTGTGATGTTGACATTGGGCTTGAGAAAATACCTTCATAGATCGCCTTTCTCCTCGCTCTCCACACCGCCCAGAGGGATATGACCAGTCTAACAAATTCTGTTGAATTTAGAGCCTCATGCAGAGCGAAAAGCCAATTCTTCGCGTTGACATCGTTGTTTAGACTAATCTGTTCAACTATGCGCTCTTCCGACAAAGCCCAAATGCACCTTGACATGGTACAATCCAGCAGAGCATGTCTCCACGAATCCTGAGCTCCACAGAGAGCACAATGGGGGGTTTGTGACATGTTACGACGGTGTAAAACATCACCAGTCGGCATTGAGTGCTGGGCTAGCCGCCATGCAAATATCTTCTGCTTCGAAGGTACCTTGATGTGCCATAGCGAGTTCCATGCATTTCCTTCAGAAGACATATCTGAGATCCCCGCATTCTCATCTATCCAGTCCTCCCTCTGAAACTTTTTATTGAGCACCATTCGATAAGCCGATCTCACTGAAAAGAAACCTCGGCGTTCCCCACTCCAAGCCCAAAAATCATCAATATTGCGTGTACACAATGGAATAGCCAAGATAGCATCTGCGTCAAAGGGTATGAACACCGACCGGACAAGATCCTCTCTCCAAGAAGCAGTGGTGGTGTCAATCAACTCCGAAACAAACCTGGGGGGGTTGGCTACTAGCGCCGTGATGGGCCGCATTGGACCCGTTCGCGGGAGCCAGTTGCTTTCCCATATTTCTGTGGTCTCACCATTGCCAATCCTTCGTATTAAACCTTGCTTCAGAACATCCCTCCCATCAATGATAGCCCGCCATATTTGTGAGGGGTGGCTGCCTAACTCCGCTTCAAGAATGGAAACTTGAGGGTAGTAAACAGATTTAAGAATGCGTGCGCTTAGCGAAGATGGATCGTGCAAAAGCCTCCACGATTGTCTGGCCAACAATGCCAGATTAAAGATCTCCATGTCTCGGAAGCCCAAGCCTCCCAAATATTTAGGGTGTATCATCACGTCCCAAGACACCCAAGCTGGTTTCCGCTTGCCTTGCTTGCTCCCCCACCAGAATTGTCGAATGATCGACGTTATATTATCACACAGTCCCCTTGGCAACCGGAAGCATGCCATGGAGTAAACCGGTATAGCTTGGGCTACTGATTTAATTAGGACTTCCTTTCCTGCAGCTGACAAGAGCTTCTCCATCCAACCTCTCACCTTCTCCCATATCCGGTCTCTGAGATACTTAAATTTTCCCATCTTTGATTGACCCACATCTGTTGGCATCCCCAAATATCTATCGCTTAATGACTCATTGTGGACCTGCAGAATGTTCTTGACACTGTCTCGTCTCTGTTGTGGGCATCCCTTGCTGAAAAAGATAGACGATTTGTCATGATTGATCCTCTGGCCAGAAGCATTACAGTATGTCTCCAACAGGTTTGATACCGCAGTCGCGCCCTCAGAGCTTAACTTAAAAAGCAACAGGCTGTCATCAGCAAAAAGGAGATGGTTCACAACCGGAGCTGTAGGAGCCACCTTGATTCCCTCAAGACCCGATGACTCAGAACTGGATTTTAAAAGGCACGAAAGGCCCTCTGCTGCAATTAAGAAAAGATAAGGGGAAATGGGATCTCCCTGTCGAATTCCTCTAGATGGAATGAATTGCTCTAGCTTCTCACCATTGAACATGACTGAAAAAGAGACGGACCGGACCATGCTCATAACTGTGTCAACCCAAGGTTGTGCAAACCCCATCTTCTCCATCATAGCCTGCAAGTAGTCCCACTCGAGCCTATTGTAGGCTTTCATCATATCCAGCTTCAAAGCGCAATAACTGTTAGATTTGGATTTATTCCGTTTCATGAAGTGGAGACACTCGTAAGCACATATAATGTTGTCAGTTATTAGCCGGCCTGGAACAAAAGCTGATTGCTCATGAGATATGATATCAGGTAGTATCTGTTTGAGTCTATTGGCAACTACTTTCGAGGCAATTTTATAAATGACATTGCAAAGACTTATTGGACGAAACTGTGCAAGATGAGTTGGGTTCAAAACCTTCGGGATGAGCACCAGAACCGTGTCATTCACACATTCGGCACTTTCCTCACCTCTAACTATACTGAGCACGGCACGGGTGACCTCCTCACCACAGATATCCCAGTGACGCTGATAAAAGTGAGCCGGGAATCCATCGGGCCCCGGTGCCTTCGTCGGGAACATCTGGAAAAGAGCAATCTTCACCTCCTCATTAGTGTATGGGGCCAACAGAATTTCATTCATTTGCTGCGTTACCTTTGCGGACACCTTAGAGATGACTTGATCCAAGCCATTTACACCTTCGGATGTATATAGGCTCTTGTAGAAATCTGAAACCATCATTCTCAATGCTCCCGGATCATCAACGATTACACCCAAAGAGTTCGCAAGAGCTTTAATCATGTTCTTCTTGCGCCTCTGGCTTGCACGAAGGTGAAAGAAACGAGTGTTTTTATCTCCCGCCGATAACCATTCCAGCCTGGACCGTTGTCTCCACATTTGTTCCTCCCCGTGGTAGAGTTCGATCAGCCTCTCATTGATTTTCAGCTCGATGTGAGTTGGTCGCTTTCTTGCTGGATCAGCCCTCAGCCGTTCAAGCTCGGTCTTAAGGCTTTTGATTTCCTTTCGTACTGAGCCAAACGTAATCCTGTTCCATCGCCCAAGATCCGCTGCAACCGCGCCGAGCTTGTCCCGAAGCTCTTGCACTCTTGCTGTTGCTCCACCTGCCGTCCAGCTCTGCAACAAGGTGTCGCGCAGGTTTTCATGCGCCTCCCACATAACCTCATACTTAAAAGTTCTCTTAATTTTCATGGTGGCCGTTCCACGTATGTTGAGCAAAATAGGGCAATGGTCAGAGGATGAAGCTATTAAATGTTTCAAAAAGGCCGCCGGGAACCTCTCGTTCCATTCAGCTGTTGCCAAAGCTCGATCAAGCCTTACCCTAGTATAGGTTCCTCCAGTCACTTTTTTCTCATAAGTCCAAAAATTTCCCTGGTATCCCACATCCATAAGCATGCACACGTCCACAGCCTCCCGGAAGCCCTGGATTTGAGCATTACTCCTCTCTCCTATTCCTTCTTGTTCATCCGGACGTAGAACTTCGTTAAAATCTCCTATACACAACCAAGGATCATTGCTCAAATTGCTGATCCCTTTCATCATATCCCATGTTTGATGCCGCAGGTGGGTCTGTGCCTCCCCATATACTAAAGTCATCCTCCACGGATCCATGTTCTCCTCACGAATGGAGCAGTCCATATGATACGGAGAATAGCCCAAAATATCAACATTTATTGTATTATTCCAAAATATCCCTAAACCTCCACTTCTACCTTGACTACTTACAGCATAGCCATTATCAAAACCAAGACCAGCAGCTAAATTCTCTACCCTCACTCTATCAATTTGTGTTTCTACAATGCATAACAGGGTAGGGGCAAAAGTCTCCGCTAAGATGCGGAGTTCTCGAACTGTCGCAGCGTTGCCCACGCCACGACAGTTCCAACTTAGCACACTCATTGGGACTGGCGGCGCTCCTCCAGGGAGCCCGCCAAGTTCTTCTTTGCCAACAGATTTTCAGTCTTGCCTTCCTCATCGGTTTTGTTTCTCTTTGCATCCCTCTTCGGTGGAGGACTCACTGGATTAGAACTCTGGTTCACAACAGCAAGCTCCAGCCCGGTCATAGTCGTTCTGCTATTATTCAGCGCCTCCCCTTCTGGTCCAACCGCTATGGTCTCATTAACGACCACATCGTTCGTCCTTTTCCTGCTGGGATCCGACATATCCACATCTGTCTTATCCACCCTGCCCAAATTTTCTTCATAGGAGCTCTTAGGCTCTCTCTCAGCATCCTTTCTTGACCTGCCACCAGAGCGGCCTCCACGGCGACCACCACGATGTCCCCTCCCCTCACCAGGGCCTCTTCTGTTGTTCATAAACCACTCGGCCCGGAGTTCTTTGAAGACTAGCGCAGATGGAGGATGAACTCCATTACCATGCTCTTTATAGAGGTGTCCCAGCATCCCACAAACGGCACACCAGTCGGGTAGCCTCTCGTATTTTACTTTATAGATCTGCCTCTGTCCTCCTCTGATCATTGATACCGCGTTTCTGAGTGGTTTATGGACATTGATGCGCACCCAAACACGGTAAAAATTTCCTGTGAAATCATGGGACGGAGCTTCAACAAACAAAACCTCACCCACCTTGGCGGCTAGGGGACCAACTAGATGAGCATACAAATCAGGCACATCGTGAATTTGGATCCATATGTCAATAGTCTCCAGTTTGATTGATGATGGCTTCGAGATTCCATCATACGGCGCCATGAGCACCGCATCCCCCCTAAAATTCCATGGCCCTTCTTGCATGACTCGTTCCCAATCTCCCAAGCAAGTAAACTGGACAGAGTACAGATTCTCCTCTAGAGGCTTGAATTTCGCTTCCTGTGCTACGTCCCACGCTGAGCGCATGTTCCGGAAGAACCAAGTCTGACTATAGCTCTTGTTGGTGTTAACCTTGATCAGCGCTACCCACCGTGGCGTCTCTGGCGGCGCATCCTTCTCATCAAAAACGATGTCATCCAGGTCCTCTTCCCGGAGGCCTAGTTCCATCATCATCTTCTCCACATCGCTGAGCCCAGAGGAGCCCGGAACCCCATCAGCAGCCATGTAGATCACTAACCCGACGGAGAGACAGATCGGGTTTGTTGAACCCTAAACTCCGCCAAGTCCCTCTCCCGACCGAGAGCAGGTGACCGAACACCACGTTCGCCCCTTGATCGATCTCAGTAGGGTAACAGGAAACAGAACGGCGGCAGGGAAGCCAACCCTCGACGGCGGCGATAGGTCGCCCCGGGAGAAACAGGAGAAACCCTAACTTGAGGGAAAAACTACGAGCGCTCACCTTTGCTACACGGCGCCCAGGTCGGCTTAGTAAATGCATGTGTGTGAGCGAACCCAACTACATGGCCCAGGCCAGCTTAACGTGCGATGCGTGCGAGCAAACCCATTGTGTAGGTTCCTCGAATTAGTACCATCTCGCTTATATGTTTTAAATTCAATATAAAAGCGTAAATTTACGGAAATAAGCATATTGTGACGGTGAACCCACGGAGTTAATCCGTGCTTTATTATTAATTAGGGGTGTAGGTTCCCCGAATTAGTACCACCTCGTTTATATGTTTTAAATTCAATGTGAAAGCATAAACTTACGGAAAGAAGCGTATTGTAACGGTGAACCCACGAAGTCAATCTGTGTTTTATTATTAGGGGTGTAGGTTCCCCGAATTAGTACCACCTCGCTTATATGTTTTAAATTCAATGTGAAAGCGTAAACTTACGGAAAGAAGCGTATTGTGACGATGAATCCACGGAGTCAATCCGTGCTTTATTATTAGGGGTGTAGGTTTCCCGAATTAGTACCACCTTGCTTATATGTTTTAAATTCAATGTGAAAGCGTAAACTTACGGAAAGAAGCGTATTGTGACGGTGAACCCACGGAGTCAATCCGTGCTTTATTATTAATAGGGAAAGACTAGCACATGTGCCCGTGCGTTGCAACGGGAAGAAAATAAATAGTTGTATATTCAAATTTAACCGAAATATATAGCATATGCATGTATTGCAATGAATACAAAGTAAATTGAAGGTTTCGTGTGTTATTCCGGAGTTTACCTGTCCTGGTGCACTACTGAGTTGCATCTCTCAATTTGTAACTTTTGCGTCGCTTATCTTCATTTTGATGTGAATGTGTCGGGCAACCATGCAATAAGCATGATGCAATGCTAATCATCAAAAGATAAAAAGAAAAACAATTTAGATATGTATGTGGATCATCAAAATAAGCATGATTCAATGCCAATTTTTTTACCAACGATCCAAAAATTAATTGCAGTAAGTGGCGATAACACACATGTCACGTAGAGCAACAACATCTTCTAATCGGTATCTCTCTCTATTCAATCTAACAACAGGCAGCTAACAACAACAGCACAACCTGAAATAACGATTTTTCTCTCTCAAGCTCTTTCTTCATGAGAGAATGCAGCCGCAACACGACAACTTAAAGAAAACAGTTGCAGGCAGCACTGCACTTTCTCTTAGTCTGTTTGTTGATCCTCGAGCTGGCTTGCTGATTTGCAAGCAACTCGGCAGAGTATATATATTGTTGTAATCTGATGGGAAGAGGCGAGGTGGGACTATTTCAAAAATATGGGTGAAAAATAAAGCAGAGTCAGCCAGCTGGGCCAACAAACCGGCCATGCCGGCCCAGCCAGCGCCCAAAAAAAAGCTAGCCCGCAGCCCGATCCCCAATCCGCTCGTAACTTCCTCCTCCCGTCGTGCGTCGATTTTGATTAGATCGGGAGAACTCCAATGCAGCCTCGTGCTCGTCCCGGTCGGCTCCGGAGATGCCACATGGACGTGCCAAATGCCACCGACCTTGTTGGTTGGCGAGCCTCCTCCGCGCCCCTTCTCCCTCTCCTCGCTGCTGCAGCCTCTCCCGCGACCATGCCTCCCCATCGCCGCTGCTACCTGCTTCCATCGTCGCCGGCAGTAGCCACTCCGGCGAGCGCGTTTGCTTCGCCCCACGCCTCGCCTCGCTTCTGTCACGCAAGGAACCTCCTCTCTTTCATGTCGTCAAACGCCTATCCAGTGTTGTTGCCTGCTTCTGTGCATGCAGCCGGCACGGACGGCCTCCTATGCCTCCGTGCTCTTCGATGGTCCTGTTGGGGAACGTAGCAGAAATTCAAAATTTTCTACGCAACACCAAGATCAATCTATGGAATAACCTAGCAACGAGGGAAGGGGGGTGCATCTTCATACCCTTGAAGATCGCGATGCGGAAGCGTTACAAGAACGCGGATGAGGGGGTCATACTCGCAGCGATTCAAATGGGGAGAGGAGAAGTTGAGGGAGAGCTCCGGCAGCACGACGGCGTGGTGGTGGAGCTTGCAGTTCTCCGGCAGGGCTTCGCCAAGCACTACTGAGGAGGAGGTGGAGTTGGAGAGGGGGAGGGCTGCGCCAGGGGCAAGGGTGAAGCTTTCATGCGCCTCCCCACTATATATAGGGGTGGAGGGGGCTGGTTTCTTGCCCTCCAAGTCCATTGGGGCGTTGGCAAAGGTGGAAGAAAAGAAATCACATCATTTCCTTCCCCACCGATTGTTATCCCCCTTTTTAGGGATGTTGATCTTATCCCTTCGGGATATGATCTTATTCCTTCTAAGGGAGGATCTTGGTGCGCCTTGACCAGGGGTGTGGGGCCTTGCCCCCACTACCCACGTTCATGTGGGTCCCCCCATGCAGGTGGACCCCACTCCGGAACCTTCTAGAACCTTCCCAGTACAATACCGAAAAATTCCGAACATTTTCCGGTGGCCAAAATAGGACTTCCCATATATAAATCTTTACCTCTGGACCATTCCGGAACTCCTCGTGACGTCCGGGATCTCATCCGAGACTCCGAACAATATTCGGTAACTGCACACTAATTCCCATAACAACTCTACCGTCACCGAACCTTAAGTGTGTAGACCCTGCGGGTTCGGGAACCATGCAGACATGACCGAGATAACTCTCCGGCCAATAACCAACATCGGGATCTGGATACCCATGTTGGCTCTGTTGGAAATATGCCATAGAGGCAATAATAAATTAGTTATTATTATATTTCCTTGTTCATGATAATCGTTTATTATCCATGCTATAATTGTATTGATAGGAAACTCAGATACATGTGTGGGTACATAGACAACACCATGTCCCTAGTAAGCCGCTAGTTGACTAGCTTGTTGATCAATAGATGGTTACGATTTCCTGACCATGGACATTGGATGTCGTTGATAACGGGATCACATCATTAGGGAATGATGTGATGGACAAGACCCAATCCTAAGCCTAGCACAAAGATCGTAGTTCATATGCTAAAGCTTTTCTAAATGTCAAGTATCATTTTCTTAGACCATGAGATTGTGCAACTCCCGGATACAGTAGGAATGCTTTGGGTGTACCAAACGTCACAACGTAACTGGGTGGCTATAAAAGTGCACTACAGGTATCTCCGAAAGTGTCTGTTGGGTTGGCACGAATCGAGACTGGGATTTGTCACTCCGGTTAAGGGAGAGGTATCTCTGGGCCCACTCGGTAGGACATCGTCATAATATGCACAGTGTGATCAAGGGGTTGATCACGGGATGATGTGTTACGGAACGAGTAAAGAGACTTGCCGGTAACGAGATTGAACAAGGTATCAGTATACCGACGATCGAATCTCGGGCAAGTACAATACTGTTAGACAAAGGGAATTGTATACGGGATCGATTGAATCCTTGACATCGTGGTTCATCCGATGAGATCATCGTGGAACATGTGGGAGCCAACATGGGTATTCAGATCCCGCTGTTGGTTATTGACCGGAGAACGTCTCGGTCATGTCTACATGATTCCCGAACCCGTAGGGTCTACACACTTAAGATTCGATGACGCTAGGGTTATAAAGGAAGTTTGTATGTGGTTACCGAATGTTGTTCGGAGTCCCGAATGAGGTCCCGGACGTCACGAGGAGTTCCGGAATGGTCCGGAGGTAAAGATTTATATATGGGAAGTCCTGTTTTGGTCACCGGAAAAGTTTCGAGTTTTATCGGTAACGTACCGGGACCACCGGGAGGGTCCCGGGGGTCCACCAAGTGGGGCCACCGGCCCCGGAGGGCTGCATGGGCCAAGTGTGGGAGGGGACCAGCCCCAGGTGGGCTGGTGCGCCCCCCCCCCCACAAGGGCCCAAGGCGCCTAGGGTTGGGGGAGGGGGCGCACCCACCTAACTTGGGGGGCAAGTTTCCCCTCTCCGCCCCTTGGCCGCCACCCTAGATGGGATTGGGGGCAGCCGCACCCCTTGGGGTGGAAACCCTAGAGGGGGCGCACCCCCCTCCCTCTCCCCTATATATAGTTGAGGTCTTGAGGGCTGCCAACACATGAGTTTCTCTCCCTCTTGGCGCAGCCCTACCTCTCTCCCTTCTCCTCTCCCGCGGTGCTTGGCGAAGCCCTGCAGGATTGCCACGCTCCTCCACCACCACCACGCCTTTGTGCTGCTGCTGGACGGAGTCTTCCTCAACCTCTCCCTCTCTCCTTGATGGATCAAGGCGTGGGAGACGTCACTGGGTTGTACGTGTGTTGAACGCGGAGGTGCCGTCCGTTCGGCACTAGGATCTCCGGTGATTTGGATCACGACGAGTACGACTCCTTCAACCCCGTTCTCTTGAACGCTTCCGCTTAGCGATCTACAAGGGTATGTAGATGCACTCTCCTTCCCCTTGTTGCTGGTTTCTCCATATATAGATCTTGGTGACACGTAGGAAAATTTTGAATTTCTGCTACGTTCCCTAACAGTGGCATCATGAGCTAGGTCTATTGCGTAGTTTCTTTGCACGAGTAGAACACAAAGTAGTTGTGGGTGTTGATTTTGTTCAATATGCTTACTGTTACTAGTCCAATCTTGTTTTGACGGTATTGTGGGATGAAGAGGCCCGGACCGACCTTACACATATACTTATGTGAGACAGGTTCCACCGACTGACATGCACTTGGTGCATAAGGTGGCTAGCGGGTGCCAGTCTCTCCCACTTTAGTCGGAACGGATTCGATGAAAAGGGTCCTTATGAAGGGTAAATAGCAATTGACATATCACGTTGTGGTTTTTGCGTAGGTAAGAAACGTTCTTGCTAGAAACTCATAGCAGCCACGTAAAACATGCAAACAACAATTAGAGGACGTCTAACTTGTTTTTGCAGGATATGCTATGTGATGTGATATGGCCAAGAAGAATGTGATGAATGATATATGTGATGTATGAGATTGATCATGTTATTGTAATAGGAATCACGACTTGCATGTCGATGAGTATGACAACCGGCAGGAGCCATAGGAGTTGTCTTAATTTATTGTATGACCTGCGTGTCATTAAACAACGCCATGTAATTACTTTACTTTATTGCTAACCAGTAGCCATAGTAGTAGAAGTAATAGTTGGCGAGACAACTTCATGAAGACACGATGATGGAGATCATGATGATGGAGATCATGGTGTCATGCCGGTGACGATGATGATCATGGAGCCCCGAAGATGGAGATCAAAAGGAGCAAAATGATATTGGCCATATCATGTCACTATTTGATTGCATGTGATGTTTATCATGTTTATACATCTTATTTGCTTAGAACGACGGTAGTAAATAAGATGATCCCTCATTAAAATTTCAAGAAAGTGTTCCCCCTAACTGTGCACCGTTGCGAAAGTTCGTCGTTTCGAAGCACCACGTGATGATCGGGTGTGATAGATTCTTACGTTCACATAAAACGGGTGTAAGCCAGATTTACACACGCGAAACACTTAGGTTGACTTTAGGAGCCTAGCATGTACAGACATGGCCTCGGAACACAAGAGACCGAAAGGTCGAGCATGAGTCGTATAGTAGATACGATCAACATGAAGATGTTCACCGATGATGACTAGTCCGTCTCACTTGATGATCGGACACGGCCTAGTTGACTCGGATCATGTAATCACTTAGATGACTAGAGGGATGTCTATCTGAGTGGGAGTTCATGAGATGAACTTAATTATCCTGAACATAGTCAAAAGATCTTTGCAAATTATGTCGTAAGCTCGCGTTTTAGTTCCACTATTTAGATATGTTCCTAGAGAAAATATAGTTGAAAGTTGACAGTAGCGATTATGCGGACAGTAGAAAGCTTATGTCCTTAATGCACCGCTCAGTGTGCAGTACCCCAAACGTCATTTGTGGATGTTACGAACATCGGACATACACGTTTTGATAACTACGTGATAGTTTAGTTAAACGGTTTAGAGTTGAGGCACCAAAGACGTTTTCGAAACGTCGCGGAACATATGAGATGTTTCGAGGGCTGAAATTGGGATTTCAGGCTCGTGCCCACGTCAAGAGGTATAAGACCTCCGACGATTTTCTTAGCCTGCAAACTAAGGGAGAAAAGCTCAATCGTTGAGCTTGTGCTCAGATTGTCTGAGTACAACAATCACTTTAATCGAGTGGGAGTTGATCTTCCAGATGAGATAGTGATGTTTCTCCAAAGTCATTGCCACCAAGCCGCTAGAGCTTCGTGATGAACTATAACATATCAGGGATAGATATGATGATCCTTGAGGTATTCACGATGTTTGACACCGCGAAAGTAGAAATCAAGAAGGAGCATCAATTGTTGATGGTTGGTGAAACCACTAGTTTCAAGAAGGGCAAGGGTAATAAGGGATACTTCATGAAACGGCAAATCAGATGCTGCTCTAGTGAAGAAACCCAAGGTTGAACCCAAACCCGAGACTAAGTGCTTCTGTAATAAGGGGAACAGCCACTGGAGCAGAATTACCCTAGATACTTGGTAGATGAGAAGGCTGGCAAGGTCGATAGAAGTATATTGGATATACATTATGTTAATGTGTACTTTACTAGTACTCCTAGTAGCAGAAGGGTATTAGATACCGGTTCGGTTGCTAAGTGTTAGTAACTCGAAATAAAAGCTACGGAATAAATGGAGACTAGCTAAAAGTGAGCTGACGGTATGTGTTGGAAGTGTTTCCAAGGTTGATGTGATCAAATATCGCACGCTCCCTCTACCATCGAGATTGGTGTTAAACCTAAATAATTGTTATTTGGTGTTTGCGTTGAGCATAGACATGATTGGATTATGTCTATCGCAATACGGTTATTCATTTAAGGAGAATAATGGTTACTCTGTTTATTTGAATAATACCTTCAATGGTCTTGCACCTAAAGGAATGGTTTATTGAATCTCGATCGTAGTGATACACATTTTCATGCCAAAAGATATAAGATAGAAATGATAGTACCACTTACTTGTGGCACTGCCATGTAAGTCATATTGGTATAATATGCATGAAGAAGCTCCATGTTGATGGATCTTTGGACTCACTCATTTTTGAAAAGTTTGAGACATGCAAACCATGTCTATTGATGTATACGCATGAAGAAACTCCATGCAGATGGATTGTTTGGACTCACTTGATTTTGAATCACTTGAGATATGCAAATCATACCACATGGGCAAGATGACTGAAAAGCCTCGGTTTCAGTAAGATGGAACAAGGTAGCAACCTGTTGGAAGTAACACATTTTGATGTGTGCAGTCCAATGAGTGCTGAGGCATGCAGTGAATATCGTTATGTTCTGACTTCACAGATGATTCGAGTAGATGTTGAGTATATTTATTTGATGAAACACAAGTCTGAATTATTGAATGGTTCAAGTAATTTCAGAGTGAAGTTAAAGATCATTGTGACAAGAGGATAAAATGTCTATGATATGATCATAGAGATGAGTATCTGAGTTACAAGCTTTGGCACGCAATTAAGACACTGTGGAAATTGTTTCACAATTAATACCGCCTGGAACACCATAGTGTGATGGTGTGTCCGAACATCATAGTTGCACCCTATTGGATATGGTGCGTACCATGATGTCTCTTATCGAATTACCACTATCGTTCATGGGTTAGGCATTAGAGACAACCGCATTCACTTCAAATAGGGCGCCACGTAATTCCGTTGAGATGACACCGTATGAACTATGGTTTAGAGAAACCTAAGTTGTCGTTTCTTAAAAGTTTGGGGCTGCGATGCTTATGTGAAAAAGTTTCAGGTTGATAAGCTCGAACCCAAAGCGGATAAAATGCATCTTCATAGGACACCCAAAACAGTTGGGTATACCTCCTAATTCAGATCCGAAAGCAATAGGGATTGTTTCTTGAATCGGGTCCTTTCTTGAGAAAAGTTTGTCTCGAAAATTGAGTGGGAGGATGGTGGAGACTTGATGAGGTTATTGAACCATCACTTCAACTAGTGTGTAGCAGGGCACAGGAAGTTGTTCCTGTGGCACCTGCACCAATTGAAGTAGAAGCTTATGATAGTGATCATGAAGTTTTGGATCAAGTCACTATCGTACCTTGTAGGGTGACAAGGATGTGTACTACTTCAGAGTGGTACAGTAATCCTGTCTTGAAGGTCATGTTGCTGAATAACAATGAACCTACGAGCTATGGAGAAGTGATGGTGGGACCATATTCCGACAAATGGTTAGAAGCCATGAAATCCGAGATAGGATCCATGTATCAGAACAAAGCATGGACTTTGGTGGACTTGCCCAATGATCGGCAAGCCATTGAGATAAATGGATCTTTAAGAAGAAGACGGACGTGGACGGTGATGTCACCGTCTATGAAGCTCGACTTGTGGCGAAGAGTTTTCACAAGTTCAAGGAAGTTGACTACGATGAGATTTTCTCATCCGTAGCGAAGCTTAAGTCCGTCGGAATCATGTTAGCATTAGCTGCATTTATGAAATCTGGCAGATGGATGTCAAAACGAGTTTCCTTACCAGTTTTCGTAAGGAAAGGTTGTATGTGATACAATCAGAAAGTTTTTGTCGATCCTAAGGATGCTAAAAGGTATGCTGGCTCCAGCGATCCTTCTAAGGACTGGAGTAAGCACCTTGGAGTTGGAATATACACTTTGATGAAATGATCAAAGATTTTGGGTTTATACAAAGTTTGTGAGAAACTTGTATTTCCAAAGAAGTGAGTGAGAGCACTATAGAATTTCTGATGAGTATATGTTGTTGACATATTGATGATCAGAAATGATGTAGAATTTTCTGTAAAGCATATAGGGTTATTTGAAAAGTGTTTTTCAAGTGAAAACCTGGATTAAGCTACTTGAACATTGAGCATCAAGATCTATCAGGATAGATCAAAACCGCTTAATGGTACTTTCAAATGAGCATATACCTTGACATGATCTTGAAGGTGTTCAAGATGGATCAGTCAAAGAAGGAGTTCTTGCCTGAAATGTAAGGTATGAAGTTAAGACTTAAAGCTCGACCACGGCAGAAAAGAGAGAAAGGATGAAGGTCGTCCCCTATGCTTTAGACGTAGGCTCTATAGTATGCTATGCTGTGTACCGCACCGGAAGTGTGCCTTGCCATGAGTCAGTCAAGGGGTACAAGAATGATCCAGGAATGGATCATTGGACAGCGGTCAAAAATTGTCCGTGGAGTAAATAAGGACATGTTTCTCGATTATGGAGGTGATAAAGAGTTCGGCGTAAAGGGTTACGTCGATGCAAGCTTTAACACCTATCCGAATGACTCTGAGTAGCAAACCGGATACGTATAGTGGAGCAACCATTTGGAATAGCTCCAAGTGGAGCGCGGAAGCAGCATTTACAATATGACATAGAGAATTTGCGAAATACATACGGATCTGAATGTTGCAGACCCGTTGACTAAAACCTCTCTCACAAGCAAAACATGATCAAACCCCAGAACTCATTGAGTCTTAATCACATGGTGATGTGAACTAGTTTAGACACTAGTAAACTCTTTCGATGTTGGTCACATGGCGATGTGACCTATCAGTGTTAATCACATGGCGATGTGAACTAGATTATAGACTCTAGTGCAAGTGGGAGACTATTGGAAATATGCCCTAGAGGCAATAATAAATTAGTTATTATTATATTTCCTTGTTCATGATGATCATTTATTATCCATGCTATAATTGTATTGATAGGAAACTCAGATACATGTGTGGGTACATAGACAACACCATGTCCCTAGTAAGCCTCTAGTTGACTAGCTCGTTGATCAATAGATGGTTACGGTTTCCTGACCATGGACATTGGATGTTGTTGATAACGGGATCACATCATTAGGGAATGATGTGATGGACAAGACCCAATCCTAAGCCTAGCACAAAGATCATAGTTCGTATGTTAAAGCTTTTCTAATGGCAAGTATCATTTCCTTAGACCATGAGATTGTGCAACTCCCGGATACCGTAGGAATGCTTTGGGTGTACCAAACGTCACAACATAACTGGGTGGCTATAAAGGTGCACTACAGGTATCTCCGAAAGTGTCTGTTGGGTTGGCACGAATCGAGACTGGGATTTGTCACTCCGGTTAACGGAGAGGTATCTCTGGGCCCACTCGGTAGGACATCATCATAATGTGCACAGTGTGACCAAGGGGTTGATCACGGGATGATGTGTTACGGAACGAGTAAAGAGACTTGCCGGTAACGAGATTGAACAAGGTATTAGTATACCGACGATCGAATCTCGGGCAAGTACAATACCGTTAGACAAAGGGAATTGTATACGGGATCGATTGAGTCGTTGACATCGTGGTTCATCCGATGAGATCATCGTGGAACATGTGGGAGCCAACATGGGTATCCAGATCCCGCTGTTGGTTATTGACCGGAGAACGTCTCGGTCATGTCTACATGATTCCCGAACCCGTAGGGTCTACACACTTAAGGTTCGATGACGCTAGGGTTATAAAGGAAGTTTGTATGTGGTTACCGAATGTTGTTTGGAGTCCCGGATGAGATCCCGAACGTCACGAGGAGTTCCGGAATGGTCTAGAGGTAAAGATTTATATATGGGAAGTCCTGTTTTGGTCACCAGAAAAGTTTTGGGTTTTATCGGTAACGTACCGGGACCACCGGGAGGGTCCCGGGGGTACACCAAGTGGGGCCACCAGCCCCGGAGGGCTGCATGGGCCAAGTGTGGGAGGATACCAGCCCCAGGTGGGCTGGTGCGCCCCCCCACAAGGGCCCAAGGTGCCTAGGGTTGGGGGAGGGGGCGCACCCACCTAACTTGGGGGGCAAGTTTCCCCTCTCCCCCCCCCCTTGGCCGCCACCCTAGATGGGATTGGGTGCAGCCGCACCCCTTGGGGTGGAAACCCTAGAGGGGGCGCACCCCCCTCCCTCTCCCCTATATATAGTTGAGGTCTTGAGGGCTGCCAACACATGAGTTTCTCTCCCTCTTGGCGTAGCCCTACCTCTCTCCCTTCTCCTCTCCCGCGGTGCTTGGCGAAGCCCTGCAGGATTGCCACACTCCTCCACCACCACCACGCCGTTGTGCTGCTGCTGGACGGAGTCTTCCTCAACCTCTCCCTCTCTCCTTGCTGGATCAAGGCGTGGGAGACGTCACAGGGCTGTACGTGTGTTGAACGCGGAGGTGCCGTCCGTTCGGCACTAGGATCTCCGGTGATTTGGATCACGATGAGTACGACTCCTTCAACCCCGTTCTCTTGAACGCTTCCGCTTAGCGATCTACAAGGGTATGTAGATGCACTCTCCTTCCCCTCGTTGCTGGTTTCTCCATAGATAGATCTTGGTGACACGTAGGAAATTTTTGAATTTCTGCTACATTCCCCAACAGGCTCCCACATGTTCCACGATGATCTCATCGGATGAACACGATGTCGAGGATTCAATCAATCCCGTATTCAATTCCCTTTGTCTAGCGGTATAGTACTTGCCCGAGATTCGATCATCGGTATCCCTATACCTTGTTCAATCTCGTTACCGGCAAGTCTCTTTACTCGTTCCATAACACATCATCCCGTGATCAATCCCTTGGTCACATTGTGCACATTATGATGATGTCCTACCGAGTGGGCCCAGAGATACCTCTCCGTCACACGGAGTGACAAATCCCAGTCTCGATTCGTGCCAACCCAACAGACACTTTCGGAGATACCCGTAGTGTACCTTTATAGCCACCCAGTTACGTTGTGACGTTTGGTACACCCAAAGCATTCCTACGGTATCCGGGAGTTGCACAATCTCATGGTCTAAGGAAATGATACTTGACATTTAGAAAAGCTTTAGCATACGGACTATGATCTTTGTGCTAGGCTTAGGATTGGGTCTTGTCCATCACATCATTCCCTAATGATGTGATCCCGTTATCAACGACATCCAATGTCCATGGTCAGGAAACCGTAACCATCTATTGATCAACGAGCTAGTCAACTAGAGGCTTACTAGGAACATGGTGTTGTCTATGTACCCACACATGTATCTGGGTTTCCTATCAATACAATTATAGCGTGGATAATAAACGATTATCATGAACAAGGAAATATAATAATAATAACTAATTTATTATTGCCTCTATGGCATATTTCGAACAGTCTCCCATTTGCACTAGAGTCAATAATCTAGTTCACATCGCCATGTGATTAACACTCACAGGTCACATCGCCATGTGACCAACATCCAAAGAGTTTACAAGTGTCACTAAACTAGTTCACATCATCATGTGATTAAGACTCAATGAGTTCTGGGGTTTGATCATGTTTTGCTTGTGAGAGAGGTTTTAGTCAACGGGTCTGCAACATTCAGATCCGTATGTACTTCGCAAATCTCTAGGTCATATTGTAAATACTGCTTCCACGCTCCACTTGGAGCTATTCCAAATGGTCGCTCCACTATACGTATCCGGTTTGCTACTCAGAGTCATTCGGATAAGTGTTAAAGCTTGCATCGACGCAACTCTTTACGTTGAACTCTTTATCACCTTCATAACCGAGAAATATATCCTTATTCCTCCTAGGATAATTTTGACTGCTATCTGGTGATCCACTCCTTGATCACCTTTGTACCCTCTTGCCAGGTATGTAGCAAGGCACACATCAGGTGCGATACACAGCATAACATACTGTAGAGCCTACGTCTAAAGCATAGGGGACGACCTTCGTCCTTTCTCTCTTTTATGCCGTGGTCGAGCTTTAAGTCTTAACTTCATACCTTACAACTCAGGCAAGAACTCCTTCTTTGACTGATCCATCTTGAACACCTTCAAGATCATGTCAAGGTATGTGCTCATTTGAAAGTACCATTTAGCGTTTTTGATCTATCCTCATAGATCTTGATGCTCAACGTTCAAGCAGCTTAATCCAGGTTTTCTATTGAAAAACACTTTTCAAATATCCCTATATGCTTTCCAGAAATTCTACATCATTTCTGATCAACAATATGTCAACAACATATACTCATCAGAAATTTTATAGTGCTCCCACTCACTTCTTTGGAAATACAAGTTTCTTATAAACTTTGTATAAACCCAAAATCTTTGATCATCTTATCAAAGTGTATATTCCAACTCCGAGATGCTTACTCCAGTCCATGGAAGGATCGATGGAGCTAGCATACCTTTTAGCATCCTTAGGATCGACAAAACCTTTCTGATTGTATCACATACAACCTTTCCTTACGAAGACTGGTAAGGAAACTCGTTTTGACATCCATCTGCCAGATTTCATAAATGCAGCTAATGCTAACATGATTCCGACGGACTTAAGCATCGCTACAGATGAGAAGATCTCATCGTAGTCAACTCCTTGAACTTGTGAAAAAATCTTCGCCACAAGTCGAGCTTCATAGACGATGATATTACCGTCCACGTTCGTCTTCTTCTTAAAGATTCATTTATCTCAATGGCTTGTCGATCATCGGGCAAGTCCACCAAAGTCCATGCTTTGTTTTGATACATGGATCCTATCTCGGATTTCATGGCTTTTAACCATTTGTCGGAATATGGGCCCACCATTGCTTCTCCATAGCTTGTAGGTTCATTGTTGTCTAGCAACATGACCTTCAAGACAGGATTACTGTACCACTCTGAAGTAGTACGCATCCTTGTTGCCCTACGAGGTACGGTAGTGACTTGATCCAAAACTTCATGATCACTGTCGGTGTCAAAACCGGCGGATCTCGGGTAGGGGGTCCCGAACTGTGCGTCTAGGCGGATGGTAACAGGAGACAAGGGACACGATGTTTTACCCAGGTTCGGGCCCTCTTGATGGAGGTAAAACCCTACGTCCTGCTTGATTGATATTGATGATGTGGGTATTACAAGAGTAGATCTACCACGAGATCAAGGAGGCTAAACCCTAGAAGCTAGCCTATGGTATGATTGTTGTTTGTCCTACGGACTAAAGCCATCCGGTTTACATAGACACCGGAGAGGGCTAGGGTTACACAGAGTCGGTTACAATGGTAGGAGATCTACATATCTGTATCGCCAAGCTTGCCTTCCACGCCAAGGAAAGTCCCATCCGGACACGGGACGAAGTCTTCAATCTTGTATCTTCATAGTCTTGGAGTCCGGCCGATGATGATAGTTCGGCTATCCGGACACCCCCTAGTCCAGGACTCCTTCAGTAGCCCCTGAACCAGGCTTCAATGACGACGAGTCCGGCGCGCCTGTTGTCTTCGGCATTGCAAGGCGGGTTCCTTCTCCGAATAATTTATAGAACATTGTGAACACCAGGATAGTGTCCGGCTCTGCAAAATAAATTCCACATACCACCGTAGAGAGAATAATATTTACACAAGTTCAATCTGCTGACGTATTTCGTGGCGTGACGTCACACCACCACCAAGCCTTTACTCGAATCGTTTTTATTGTACCACCTCAGCGTGTTTAGCGAAGCGGTTTGCTTGGCACGTCTTGTCGAAGCAGAGATTGTGTTCCCCTTATTCCGGGATTCCCATCAATACGGACGTGGGTAACCCAACCGCACCATTGATTGCGGCGCTTGGGAGATAAGCGAGTTTTATCAGTCCGGTGGGGACGCATGTTTCCGTCCGCCCATATAAGGGGATAAAGATCCAACTCTTTTACCTGCACCTTCTTCCTCCTTGGCTTATCCATCTCCGCGAACTCGAGCTCCAGCGCCCAAGTCCGCACATCTCACCTCAACCTTCTCCAACTATGTCTGGAGCGGGAGGCAAGTGGATGGCCTCCTCCATTACGGAGGGGCATATCCAGAAGCTGCGCAGCGCCGGATATCTGTCCAGCGACATCGCGCACCGGCTCCCCGATGAGGGAGAGCTCATCCCCACCCCCAGGCCCCACGAGAGGGTAGTATTTCTTCCCCATTTCCTCCGCGGACTGGGCTTCCCACTCCATCCCTTTGTTCGGGGGCTCATGTTCTACTACGGCCTGGATTTCCATGATTTGGCCCCAAATTTTATCCTCAATATCTCGGCGTTTATCGTCGTGTGTGAGGTTTTCCTCTGCATCCAGCACCACTTCGGCTTGTGGCTCAAGGCCTTCAGTATCAAGCCGAAGGTGGTAAAGGGCAGCCAAGCGGAGTGCGGAGGCGCCATGGTGGGCAAGATGCCCAACGTTACTTGGCTTGAGGGCACTTTCGTGGAAACCATTAAGGGGTGGCAATCGGGGTGGTTCTATATCACCGAGCCGCGTGACCCTGAATGGGCAGCGGCCCTCGAATTCAGATCTGGCATCCCCATACGGCTCACCTCCTGGAAAGAGAGCGGCCGGACATGGGGTGATTCGGAGGAGCTGACCGGACTCCAAGCCTGCATCAAAAAGCTAGTGAACAAGAAGCTCAAGCTTGTCAACGTAGTCCAGGTCATGCTTATCCGCCGGACTCTCCCGTGCCAACGACGGGGCTTCAGTATGTGGGAGTTCGATTCGGCGCAGCACCAGACTTTGAGCGGGCTCTTCGACACTACGTACGAAGATGTCTGGAGGGTGCTGTTTAAAGGTGCCGAGGCCCCCGCATCCGCTACCAAAGATCGCGGATTCAGCTCACAGCGTCCGGCTAGCGAGGTAAGCGATTTTGCCCTTTACGGGACACTTCTTTTCCATAGTTTGACTCTATGCGGGATCTAAACTCCCTCTCCTTTGATAGGACTGGCTGAAGAAGGCTGAACAAACTATCTGTCTGGCCCCATTGCCAGAGGACCCAGCGGACGCCCGCTTAACGGGGCTGCTGGCTCCGGCACCCCACGTGGTGCCGAAGAAGAAGGCCAAGAAGAAGGCCACGGGCACTCGAAAGAGTTCCCGTTTTCAGGTGTCATCGGACGATGACTCCGAGGCAGACTCCTCCCACAAAGGTGAGGAGGAGAAGAAGAAGGCCTCTCCCTCAGCGGGGGGAGGGAAGAAAAGGAAGGCTTCCCCAACGAGGGAGGCCGAAGGGTCCAAGAAGGGAAAGACTGTTCCCCCGAACTGCTCCGCCAACGCCAGTGATGACGACGAGGATTGGCCTTCAAGGGCCAAGCCCCTGGCGAGATCGTAAGTATCCGGACTCCTGAATAACTTCATGGTTTTTCTTTTCGCCACATAGTGTCTTTCTAATGCCGCATACAACCCTGCAGTCCGCCCAAGGATGATTTTCCCGCTTCATCGAGCGGGTCCTTGGGTGCGTCGGATATGGATTCCCTGTCGACCGCCTCCACCCCCCGTGATGCGGACGATGCCGAGGTGGGATCCCGGGAAGGGACCCGCCAGGAGGGGGAGGCCCCGGAGGTGCCGCAGGGCAACCTCCCGGACTTTGCGCCGGACTCCGCACCGGAACCTGAAATGGCTCCGGAGTCCGACGGGCGGCCCCTTCGTAAGAAGGGCAAGACCGCGACGCCAGCGGTCTCCGTCCAACCGGAGGCGCCGGATAGCTTGCTGGAGGCGCTCAACGGCGCCTCCATCAAAGAGGAACACCGCACCTTCATGAGTGCGGTGATTTAGAAGGTTCAGCTCGCCAAGAGCGGGCTGACTGAAGCCTGCAGCAACCTTCTAACAGGCTTTGAGGTAAGAATTTTGATATATGTGGAATAGTACCGCATAGACAGTAGCCCCTGATGCTCTGTTCGGTATTCGAAAAGAAAAGCCGGACTGAGGATCTAAAAAGATATACGCGGGAGTCATGAAATATGTCAATATGGGGTTGCAGGCTGTGCTGCTGACCTCTGCCGCACTGACTGCAGAGGTCAATACTTTGAAGCAAAGCCTCGAGCGGTCCAAGAACGAGCTCGGCCGTGCCAAGAAGCAACTCGAGGACAAGGAAGGTGAATAACACCGTATTAAGATTGTACCTTACAGAAAAGGATTTGGTTGCAAGAAAATTGACAAGGATAACATGGGTATTGCAAGTGCCACGACCGAGGTGGCGACCCTGAAGGAGGCGGTGTTCGCGGCCGAACGTAATGCGGCCGCGGAGCGCACCAAGCGAGAGAAGCAGGAGGCGCGGGTGGCGGAGGTATAGCAAGAGCTCCAGGATCTCGTGGAAAAACATGAGAGCCTGGAGCGTGACTCGAAGACTCGAGAGTCTGAGCTTGCATCGGCTCTTGAGAGTGCCAAAGCCGCTAAGGCCGAAGCCTACAAGGCCCTCCAAGAAATCGAGGCGTTGAAGAAAATAGCAGTGGGTAAGGCATTTTTCATGCAAAGTAAGCATGTGAGTGTGAATTACCTGTTACTTACCCGAATTCGGAGCTCTCCAGGAGCGTTCGCAGATCTTCCTCGCAGCGTGTCCGATGTTGCCGCTTTCTACCAGGCCGAGGAGGGGAGCTCGACGGAGAAGGTCTTATGGTCTCAGTATGCTGAGGCCGGACATCCGGTGCCCCTTAGCGACCAGCTGAAGCAGCTGGTCGAGCTCCACAAGGTGGCCGAACAGGCCATGAGGGGCCTCATAGTTCAACTGTGGCCTAAGGAGGCCGTGCCTAGGAGCTACTTCGGCCTGGTGCGGCGACTGGTGGATGCGTGTCCATGGGTTGAAGTCATCAAGCACTCCGCCTGTATTGAAGGTGCCCGTCGGGCCCTTGCCCGCGCAAAGGTGCACTGGGGCAAGATGGATGCTGAGAAGCTCGTGACGGACGCGCCACCGCTGGGCAAGGAGTATCGTACTCCCTAGATGTATTATAAGACTGTTCTGAAGGGTGCCCGCATTATTGCGGGTGAGTGCTCCAAAGATGTAATATTTGAGTAGACTTGCATTTTGTTATCCTGTGCGCTGAAAACTTTGTTCATATGCGCTAAGCAACGCTTGTTAATTTAAAATATTACCTTCTGTGTGACCGTTTATCAAATCTGAGAGATGGCAAGTCGTCGGCTTCGGCCCCCATGCCACGAGTGCTGTGGTGTTCGGGATAAATTTGAGCGCTCTTGTTCCCATTTTTCGGTCCATCTAGGGAGGCGCTCAACACAACGAACAAGGCAACCGGACTTATAATGCTTGAACACTCTCACTTAGCCATAGAATTCTATAATTTTAAATTTTGGCAAAGCCGCTAGTGTTCGGAAGGCCGAATTTGGAGCGCTATGCATGCCTGGGCCGGACAAAGCCGGTTCCTCGCTCTAAGCGGCATAAGTCTTTAGGGACTCGAAAAAACCTCTCGAACAGCAACCGGCTCTCGCCTCATCATGACGGTCAGTTTTAGCTTTCTCCACTGAGGCGCTCGCCCAGCTCAACTGGGGCGCAATCGCAGTGGTTCTTCCAGTGCTACCTTAGCCGATACAATGGAACGTAAGGTACCAAAACATGGGAGCCGGGCAAACCCAACTATTGACCCAAGACATGATTCGGAGCCGATGCATATAATGCTATAAGTTCGGGGTGCTGCACTTGTGAAAGTGTTCGGACTTATCGCACCATGATGTGGGAAACATAAGCCCCTGGTGTGTTTAGCCGTACCAAAGTGTACGGATGCAACATGTCATAAATGAACATATGTATAAGAAATGAATGCAATTGTAAGCAAAAAGGTGCATTGTTTATTCAAGAAATACTGCTGTGAATGCAGAACGATACAAATGGTGCGGTAAGCAAGGGATGGGACTATTAAACATGTCCCCCTCCAGGGGTAGGCTGCGGAATGGTGTATAAAACAGATTTAATGCTCATAATGGAGACCACCTGGATATTCGTCGTAGCCTTTCTCCTTTCCTGGCTGTTGCATCGTGAGTTCGGCAGGTCTACTGCCGGACAGGGCCTCTGATGAACGGGGTCCTATGGGTAAAGAAAAAAGAAAAGAAAAAAGAACGACACACTTGAGAGCCCCTGGTGTGGTTAAGCCGCATTCTGGGCCTATCGTGGTCGTGCCCCTCCCCCTATGCCCATGGTATCTTCAGAGCGTAATGATGTACGCGAAGGACCCGTCTTGAAATTTTGTAGGGGCTGGGGTTGGGGCCGCATTGCTACGCGTGCTCGGAATGTGCCAGGTGGTCTTGTTGTAGGTTACTCCGGGCGCGTTTAGCCATGTCCGGTCGCTTGACGGCCGGACTTGAGAATTGCCTTAAGAGGCTGCATTGTACTTCTACCGCGAGAGCCGCTGTATGTTCCTCCGTTCGGAGAGAGCGTTTGTTTCCTTTGACCGTGATGACTCCTCGAGGGCCTGGCATCTTGAGCTTAAGGTATGCGTAGTGCGGTACTGCGTTGAATTTTGCAAACGCGGTGCGTCCGAGCAGAGCATGATAGCCGCTGCGGAACGTAACTATGTCGAAGATTAACTCTTCGCTTCGGAAGTTATCCGGGGATCCGAATACCACTTCCAGTGTAACTGAGCCTGTACAATTGGCCTCTACACCTGGTATGACGCCTTTAAAGGTTGTCTTTGTAGGTTTAATCCTTGAGGGGTCTATGCCCATTTGGCGCACTGTATCCTGATAAAGCAGGTTCAGGCTGCTGCCGCCGTCCATCAGGACTCTGGTGAGGTGAAATCCATCAACGATTGTGTCTAAAACCAATGCGGCAAATCCGCCGTGGCGGATGCTGGTGGGGTGGTCCCTTCGGTCAAAAGTGATTGGGCAGGAGGACCATGGATTGAACTTCGGGGCAACTGGCTCCATCGCGTATACATCCCTGAGTGCACGCTTCCACTCCCTTTTGGGTATGTGGGTTGCGTATATCATGTTCATCGTCCGCACTTGTGGGGGGAAACCCTTCTGTCCTCTATTGTTCGGCGGTCGGGTCTCTTCCTCGTCATCGCTATGCAGCCCCTTGTCGTTGTTTTCGGCAATTAATTTGCCTGCCTGCTTGAATACCCAACAGTCCCTGTTGGTGTGGTTAGCTGGCATTTCGGGGGTGCCGTGTATCTGGCACGAGCGGTCGAGTATTCGGTCCAAATTGGACGGACCCGGAGTAGTTCTTTTGAATGGCTTTTTCCGTTGACCGGGTTTAGAGCCTCTGAATCCGGCATTGACTATCGTATCCTCACTATTGTCGCCGTTAATGCAGCGTTTGTTTTTGTTGCGACGCGGCCTGCCATTGCGGTCCTTGATATCCGGACTGCCATAATTTTTACTGAGGTTGTTGTTGCGTGCTAGCCAGCTGTCCTCGCCCGCGCAGAAGCGGGTCATGAGTGATGTGAGGGCTGCCATGGATTTCGGCTTTTCCTGTCCCAGGTGCCGGGCAAGCCACTCGTCGCGGATGTTATGTTTGAAAGCCGCAAGGGCCTCCGCATCCGGGCAATCGACAATTTGATTTTTCTTGGTTAAGAACCGTGTCCAGAATTGTCTGGCCGATTCGTCTGGCTGCTGAATTATATGGCTTAGGTCGTCAGCGTCTGGTGGTCGCATGTACGTGCCTTGGAAGTTATCGAGGAATGCGGCTTCCAGGTCTTCCCAACTCCCAATTGACTCTGCTGGCAAGCTGTTAAGCCAATGTCGGGCTGGTCCTTTAAGCTTGAGTGGGAGATATTTGATGGCGTGGAGATCATCACCGTGGGCCATGTGGATATGAAGGAGATAATCCTCGATCCAAACCGCGGGGTCTGTTGTGCCATCATAAGATTCAATGTTCACGGGTTTAAATCTTTCGGGGATTTGATGATCCATTACTTCATCTATGAAGCATAGTGGGTGTGCGGCTCCTCTGTATTGGGCGATATCACGACGGAGTTCAGAAGAGCTTTGTATATTTTGTTCGGCCCGGCCGGACTTACTGTGTCCAGCGCGATGGTTGTCGTCGCGTATCATGGGGCGCCCACGCGATCCATAGATCGATCTTGATTCTCTTGCCTTATCCTCCAATATATGTCGCAAGTCCAGAGCATTCCCTTGTGGCCTTGTGCTTTTCGAGCGATGTCGGGGTACGGTTCTGGTGGAGGGCCTAGAGGCCTCTCTGTCGCGGCCACGGGGTGGTCGGTCAGCCGTATTGTCTGCTGGTGATGCAGGTTCATATGCCTCCTCCTCTAATCGGGGGAGCAGCTTGCGTTTAGGGTAGCTTTTGGAGGGGCGGTCGAGCTCATGCTCTTCGGCCGCAAGGACTTCAGTCCATCTGTCGGCTAGCAGATCTTGATCAACTCTAAGTTGCTGCTGCTTTTTCTTGAGGCTGTTTGCCGTGGCCATAAGCCTGCGTTTAAAACGCTCTTGTTCGACGGGATCCTCAGGCACGACAAATTCGTCGTCGTCGAGGCTTGCCTCGTCTCCGGAGAGAGGCATGTAATCCTCTACTTCTTCGTCTGCTGCCTTCTCATGAGGGCTGGCGTCTCCGTCCTCCTGCGCTGAACCTTGCTGGAGGGGGTTGTCTTCGGCACTGTCTGGGGTGTTATTATCTCCGGTGCTGGAATCTCCATTCTTGCTGTGGCGGGATTTAGAGCGGCGCCGCTGACGCCGGCGCTTGGGCTGTTTCTTGGAGGGGTCATCCTCCGCTGTTCCTTCGCCATTCCCATCCTTTGGGATATCCACCATGTATATGTCATATGATGAGGTGGCTTTCCAGTGCCCAGTAGGCACTGGTTCTTGGTCGTCTCCGGCATCGTCGTCCATACCGTCGATGTCTTCGGAGTCGAAGTCTAGCATATACGTTAGATCGTCAACAGTGGCTACTAAGTGAGTGGTGGGTGGGCTTTGAATTTCTTCGTCGTCGGCATCCCAACCATCCTGACCGTAGTCCGGCCAGGGCTCTCCTGATAACGAGAGATACTTTAGCAAACTCAAGATGTCGCTGAAAGGTGAGTGTTGAAAGATGTCCGCAGCGGTGAACTCCATGACCGACGCCCAATCGGATTCGATTGGAGGGGGCGCGGGAGGTTCGGAGTTCGGCGAGGAGTCTGGCACCTCAGAGTCACGAGCTTCATGAGGGACAAGATCAGTGTTCGGCTCTATCGCCATAGAGGTTGCAGCCCCCGAGGCGGTGTCTAGCCACTCGTCCTCGATCTATGCAGCTGGCTTCGAATTGAAGATCGGAGCGGGCTCGTGTGCGGCCTCCAGGTTACTGTCTGGCTGCAGAGCTAAGTCATGCCCGTCGTGACAGTGCGGCGCGCTCGGCTGTGGCTCGAATCCATCGAAGATCAAGTCCCCGCGGATGTCAGCCGTGAAGTTCAAACTTCCAAATCTGACCTGACGGCCAGGGGCGTAGCTTTCATCTGCTCCAGATGGCCAAGCGAATTGGCCCGCAGTGCAAAGCCGCCGAATACGAAGATCTGTCCGGGGAGGAAGGTCTCACCCTGGACTATGTCGTTGTTGATGATCGAGGAAGCCATCGAGCCTATCGTTGACGACACAAAGGAACTCTCAACGAAAGCACCAATGTCGGTGTCAAAACCGGCGGATCTCGGGTAGGGGGTCCCGAACTGTGCGTCTAGGCGGATGGTAACAGGAGACAAGGGACACGATGTTTTACCCAGGTTCGGGCTCTCTTGATGGAGGTAAAACCCTACGTCCTGCTTGTTTGATATTGATGATGTGGGTATTACAAGAGTAGATCTACCACGAGATCAAGGAGGCTAAACCCTAGAAGCTAGCCTATGGTATGATTGTTGTTCGTCCTACGGACTAAAGCCATCCGGTTTATATAGATACCGGAGAGGGCTAGGGTTACACAGAGTCGGTTACAATGGTAGGAGATCTACATATCCGTATCGCCAAGCTTGCCTTCCACGCCAAGGAAAGTCCCATCCGGACACGGGACGAAGTCTTCAATCTTGTATCTTCATAGTCTTGGAGTCCGGTCGATGATGATAGTTCGGCTATCCGGACACCCCCTAGTCCAGGACTCCCTCAATCACTATCATAAGCTTCTACTTCAATTGGTGTAGGCGCCACAGGAACAACTTCATGTGCCCTGCTACACACTAGTTGAAGTGATGGTTCAATAACCTCATCAAGTCTCCACCATCCTCCCACTCAATTTTTGAGACAAACTTTTTCTCGAGAAAGGACCCGATTCAAGAAACAATCCCTATTGCTTTCGGATCTGAATTAGGAGGTATACCCAACTATTTTGGGTGTCCTATGAAGATGCATTTTATCTGCTTTGGGTTCGAGCTTATCAACCTGAAACTTTTTCACATAAGCGTCGCAGCCCCAAACTTTTAAGAAACGACAACTTAGGTTTCTCCAAACCATAGTTCAAACGGTGTCGTCTCAACGGAATTACGTGGTGCCCTATTAAAGTGAGTGCGGTTGTCTCTAATGCCTAACCCATGAACAATAGTGGTAATTTGATAAGAGACATCATGGTACGCACCATATCCAATAGGGTGCAACTATGATGTTCGGACACACCATCACACTATGGTGTTCCAGGCGGTATTAATTGTGAAACAATTTCCATAATGTCTTAATTGCGTGCCAAAGCTCGTAACTCAGATACTCATCTCTATGATCATATCATAGACATTTTATCCTCTTGTCACGATGATCTTTAACTTCACTCTGAAATTACTTGAACCATTCAATAATTCAGACTTGTGTTTCATCAAGTAAATATACTTAGTATCTACTCAAATCATCCTTGAAGTAAGAACATAACGATATCCACTGCGTGCCTCAGCACTCATTGGACTGCACACATCAAAATGTGTTACTTCCAACAAGTTGCTTTCTTGTTCCATTTTACTGAAAATGAGGCTTTCAGTCATCTTGCCCATGTGGTATGATTTGCATGTCTCAAGTGATTCAAAATCAACTGAGTCCAAACGGTCCATCTGCATGGAGTTTCTTTATGTGTATATACCAATAGACATGGTTCACATGTCTCAATCTTTTCAAAAACGAGTGAGTCCAAAGATCCATCAACATGGAGCTTCTTCATGCATTTTATACCAATATGACTTACATGGCAGTGCCACAAGTAGGTGGTACTATCATTACTATCTTATATCTTTTGGCATGAACATGTGTATTACTACGATCGAGATTCAATAAACCATTCATTTTAGGTGCAAGATCATTGAAGGTATTATTCAAATAACCAGAGTAACCATTATTCTCCTTAAATGAATAACCGTATTGCGATAGATATAATCCAATCATGTCTATGCTCAACGCAAACACCAAATAACAATTATTTAGGTTTAACACCAATCTCGATGGTAGAGAGAGCGTGCGATGCTTGATCACATCAACCTTGGAAACACTTCCAACACATATCGTCAGCTCACCTTTAGCTAGTCTTCGTTTATTCCATAGCTTTTATTTCGAGTTACTAACACTTAGCAACCGAACCGGTATCTAATACCCTGCTGCTACTAGGAGTACTAGTAAAGTACACATTAACATAATGTATATCCAATATACTTCTATCGACCTTGCCAGTCTTCTCATCTACCAAGTATCTAGGGTAATTCTGCTCCAGTGGCTATTCCCTTTATTACAGAAGCACTGAGTCTCGGATTTGGGTTCAACCTTGGGTTTCTTCACTAGAGCAGCAGCTGATTTGTCGCTTCATGAAGTATCCCTTCTTGCCCTTGCCCTTCTCGAAACAAGTGGTTTCACTAACCATCAACAATTGATGCTCCTTCTTGATTTCTACTTTCGCGGTGTCAAACATCGCGAATATTTCAAGGATCATCATATCTATCCCTGATATGTTATAGTTCATCACGAAGCTCTAGTAGCTTGGTGCAATGACTTTGGAGAAACATCACTATCTCATCTGGAAGATTAACTCCCACTTGATTCAAGTGATTGTTGTACCCATACAATCTGAGTACAAGCTCAACGATTGAGCTTTTCTCCCTTAGTTTGTAGGCTAAGAAACTCGCCGGAGGTTTCATACCTCTTGACATGGGCACGAGCCTGAAATCCCAATTTCAGTCGTCGAAACATCTCAATATGTTCCGCGACATTTTGAAATCGTCTTCGGTGCCTCAATTCTAAACCGTTTAATATTACTGAACTATCACGTAGTTATCAAAACGTGTATGTCAAATGTCCGCAACATCCACAGACGACGTTCGAGGTTCAGCACACCGAGCGGTGCATTAAGGACATAAGCCTTCTGCGCAACAATGAGGACAATCCTCAATTTATAGACCCAGTCCACATAATTGCTACTATCAACTTTCAACTATATTTTCTCTAGGAACATATCTAAACAGTAGAACTAAAGCGCGAGCTACGACATAATTTTCAAAAACCTTTTGACTATGTTCTGGATAATTAAGTTCATCTAATGAACTCCCACTCAGATAGACATCCCTCTAGTCATCTAAGTGATTACACGATCCGAGTCAACTAGGCCGTGTCCGATCATCACATGAGACAGACTAGTCATCATCGGTGAACATCTTCATGTTGATCGTATCTACCATACGACTCATGCTCGACCTTTCGGTCTCTTGTCTTCAGAGGCCATGTCTGTACATGCTAGGCTCGTCAAGTCAACCTAAGTGTTTCGCGTGTGTAAATCTGGCTTACACCCGTTGTATGTGAACGTTAGAATCTATCACACCCGATCATCACGTGGTGCTTCGAAACAACGAACTTTCGCAGCGGTGCACAGTTAGGGGGAACACTTTCTTGAAATTTTAATGAGGGATCATCTTATTTACTACCGTCGTTCTAAGCAAATAAGATGCATAAACATGATAAACATCACATGCAATCAAAAAGTAACATGATATGGTCAATATCATTTTGCTCCTTTTGATCTCCATCTTCGGGGCTCCATGATTATCATCGTCACCGGCATGACACCATGATCTCCATCATCGTGTCTCCATGAAGTTGTCTCACCAACTATTACTTCTACTACTATGGCTAACGGTTTAGCAATAAAGTAAAGTAATTACATGGTGTTGTTCAATGATACGCACATCATACAATAAATTAAGACAACTCTTATGGCTCATGTCGGTTGTCATACTCATCGACATGCAAGTCGTGATTCCTATTACAAAAACATGATCGATCTCATACATCACATATCATTCATCACATTCTTTTTTGCCCATATCACATCACATAGCATACCCTGCAAAAACAAGTTAGACGTCCTCTAATTGTTGTTTGCATGTTTTACGTGGCTGCTATGAGTTTCTAGCAAGAACGTTTCTTACCTACGCAAAAACCACAACGTGATATGTCAATTGCTATTTACCCTTCATAAGGACCCTTTTCATCGAATCCGATCCGACTAAAGTGGGAGAGACTGGCACCCGCTAGCCACCTTATGCAACAAGTGCATGTCAGTCGGTGGAACCTGTCTCACGTAAGTGTACGTGTAAGGTCGGTCCGGGCCGCTTCATCCCACAATACCGTCGAAAGAAGGTTGGACTAGTAACGGTAAGCATATTGAACAAAATCAACGCTCACAACAACTTGTGTTCTACTCGTGCATAGAAACTACGCATAGACCTAGCTCATGATGCCACTGTAGGGGAACATAGCAGAAATTCAAAATTTTCTACGCAACACCAAGATCAACCTATGGAGTAACCTAGCAACGAGGGAAGGGGAGTTCATCTTCATACCCTTGAAGATCGTGATGCGGAAGCGTTACAAGAACGCGGATGAGGGAGTCATACTCGTGGCAATTCAAATCGCGGAAGATCTGATCTAACGCCGAACAGACGGCGCCTCGCGTTCAACACACGTACAACCCGGGAACGTCTCCTCATTCTTGGTCCAGCAAGGGGAGAGGAGAAGTTGAGGGAGAGCTCCGGCAGCACGACGGCGTGGTGGTGGAGCTTGCAGTTCTCCGGCAGGGCTTCGCCAAGCACTACTGAGGAGGAGGTGGAGTTGGAGAGGGGGAGGGCTGCACCAGGGGCAAGGGTGAAGCTTCCATGCGCCTCCCCATTATATATAGGGGTGGAGGGGGCTGATTTCTTGCCCTCCAAGTCCATTGGGGCGTTGGCAAAGGTGGGAGGAAAGAAATCACATCATTTCCTTCCCCACCGATTGTTATCCCCCCTTTTTAGGGATCTTGATCTTATCCCTTCGGGATATGATCTTATTCCTTCTAAGGGGGGATCTTGGTGCGCCTTGACCAGGGGTGTGGGACCTTGCCCCCACTACCCACATTCATGTGGGTCCCCCCATGCAGGTGGGCCCCACTCCGGAACCTTCTAGAACCTTCCCGGTACAATACCGAAAAATCCCGAACATTTTCTGATGGCCAAAATAGGACTTCCCATATATAAATCTTTACCTCTGGACCATTCCGGAACTCCTCGTGACGTCCGGGATCTCATCCGGGACTCCGAACAACATTCGGTAACTGCACACTAATTCCCATAACAACTCTAGCGTCACCGAACCTTAAGTGTGTAGACCCTACGGGTTCGGGAACCATGCAGACATGACCGAGACAACTCTCCGGCCAATAACCAACAGCGGAATCTGGATACCCATGTTGGCTCCCACATGTTCCACGATGATCTCATCGGATGAACCATGATGTCGAGGATTCAATCAATCCCGTATTCAATTCCCTTTGTCTAGCGGTATAGTACTTGCCCGAGATTCGATCGTCGGTATCTCGATACCTTGTTCAATCTCGTTACCGGCAAGTCTCTTTACTCGTTCCATAACACATCATCCCATGATCAACCCCTTGGTCACATTGTACACATTATGATGATGTCCTACCGAGTGGGCCCAAAGATACCTTTCCGTCACACGAAGTGACAAATCCCAGTCTCGATTCGTGCCAACCCAACAGACACTTTTGGAGATACCCGTAGTGTACCTTTATAGCCACCCAGTTACGTTGTGACGTTTGGTACACCCAAAACATTCCTACGGTATCCGGGAGTTGCACAATCTCATGGTCTAAGGAAGTGATACTTGACATTAGAAAAGCTTTAGCATATGAACTACACGATCTTTGTGCTAGGCTTAGGATTGGGTCTTGTCCATCACATCATTCTCCTAATGATGTGATCCCGTTATCAACGACATCCAATGTCCATGGTCAGGAAACTGTAACCATCTATTGATCAACGAGCTAGTCAACTAGAGGCTTACTAGGGACATGATGTTGTCTATGTACCCACACATGTATCTGGGTTTCCTATCAATATAATTATAGCATGAATAATAAACGATTATCATGAATAAGGAAATATAATAATAATAACTAATTTATTATTGCCACTAGGGCATATTTCCAACAGGTCCCGCCTTCTGAAAATTGAAACATTTTTCTGTACATAACACCTAAAACCGTACTGCGGGTTGATTACGTAAAACTGTACCGCAGACCCCAAATTAGTACCACCTCGTTTATATTACGATTTTTTCTATACAAATCGTAAAAACGCAATATGACATAAGAAGAAAGCGTATTGTGACGGTGAACCCACAAAGTCAATCTGTGCTTTATTATTACTAGCAAACATGCCCGTGCATTGCCACGGGAGAAAAAATCATCCCTCGTACACATAGCAACCACATCAGAAAATCCCTTGAATCTTTTACGATGGTGCATGACAAACAACATAATAAGTTGTATTATTGCATATAAAAACCTAAAAGTCGGATGATTTTTCAAGTGTACTCAAAGTGTTTCCAACTTATTAGATAATGGAAATATCAACCTAGTTGTCGCTATCTCTTTACACCTTTATTGTAATTACTCCTCGGTGATGCCCAACAAATATTGATGAAAAGAGCAAAGTAATTTTTATTACTCAATGATAGCATGTGCATAAGAGCATTATTTTTATCTTGCTGATATATGTATTTACAACTGTAATACAAGTCAAGATCCTTAATTTGTAGGAATCAACATCCTCTATGATGCCAATAATAGCTCTCGTGAGAGCGTCAGACTATCATATCTACACAATTTAAATGGGGTAGGGGACACATATTGTAGGCATTTTCAAAATACTTCATAAAAGATAGCATTTAACGTTGCATTCCAAATGTAATTTTAGAAATGGTTAACATGCAGGATAATAGCATATTTCAAATGTACAAATTTTTCTAAGAAATTTTCATATATAACATTTTAGATTTAAAGTTAGTTTAAAAGGTATGAATATTTAGAAAAGCATTTGAATCTGCCCAAAAAAAAGGAAAAAGTTAAACAGAGAAAAGCTGGGCCAAAATTACAAACACTATGCATGCAGCGTATCTGATAAATGAAGCTTGGGCGAGACACATATATCCTACGCCATCCTGTATTTAAAGAGTAAAAAGGATGAGAAAAGTAAAAAAGAAAAGGAAGTGCAGGCGGGAATCAAACCTGGATCTCCCAGGTGGAAGAGAGGGCCTTTAGCCAATATATTACCGAAGCACTTGTGATGCAATACGAGACCTATACCTAATGAACTCAACAAACGGCCGATGTAGCGACTCAAAAAAAGAACCGTTTTTGACTTACCGGTGGCATGGCGGGTAAATATTTACAATTTCAGGGGCAATTTCATGACGGACGACAAAAACCAAATTTTCTTTATTATTATTAGGTAAAGATAAAGATAAAGATTAGGGAAAAATAGGGAAAGATTAAAAAAAATCAGGAAGAGATTTATATTAGGGAAAGAAAAAAATTAGAGAAAGATTAGGGAAAATATTAGGAAAAAGATACAGTAAGTTTTTTGTGCATGTACGATTTGGGGTACGCCGTCACCTAGCGGTTCCGTGCCGCGAACGCCTGCTGGTCGTGCACCGCAGACGCACCCGAGCCGTCCGTACCAGAATATCCGACCACGATACCCCGATCAGACGGCCTGCAGCGAACCAAACACTTTTCTGGACTTTTCTCACGTCCAGATCAAACATCTGGGCCGTTCAACTGAAACATACCCACAGATCGGACGGCCAAAAAAGGAGCCCACCTATTCCGGGGCTGCTATAAATCCGAGGACGCCGTCTTCTGCCCACCCCTCTCGCCGTCCGCCGCTACTCCCCTGCCTCCCCCGGAGCTCGTTAGGGTTTTCTGTTTTTTCGGGGGAGAAATCTCAAGAGGCGGCACCATGCTCGTGTACCAGGACAAGCTTT